>NW_006400142.1:438077-440577 GCF_000299155.1 Elephantulus edwardii
AAAAAATGATGTCAGTTTAAAGACAAGGTGTGCATGATCCAGGCCAGGATATTTTTAATTGCTTGCTATGCATCTGAGAGTTGGATGTGAATAAGAATGACAGAAGAAGATCCTTGTGCTGAAGTGTTGGAGAAGAAAACTGAATGGTCCACAATATGCCAAAAATGCCCCAAACAGAAATATATTTCAGAAAAAGTGCAGCCAGAGTGCTCATTAGAGGAAAGAATGGTGAAATATCTTTTCACATATTTTGGGCATGTTTTAGATGAGATTATTCCATAAAAAGGGACTTCATGCTTGGGAAAATGCTGGAAGAGAGGAAGCCACTTTAACCAGATGAATTAACACAGTAACTTTAGAAATAGGTTCAAGTGTATCAGAGCTGATGAAGATGACACAGGACAGGACAGGGTTCAGTTCTGTTGTTCATAGTGTTGTATGAGTCTTACTCATCTGGAAGACACCTAACCACTAACAACAACAAAATATGGCAAGTGTTGATTAGAACAAGATTCAATCATTCACAGCTTTAATCTTTTCCTCATCCATTATGGTGTTGCCTATCAGTGCAGTAGTGATGGTTTTCGTTTCCTTGATGCTGATATATAACCTACCTTGAAGACCGTGTCCTCTGATTTTCTTTATAGTAAGTGCTTCAAGTATTCTTCACTTTCTGCAAGAATATGCCATCTGCGTAATGCAAATTGTTGATGAAAAATATCTGGCCTTTGAAAACATTATGGACAACTAAAGAGATTGCTGTCTATACAGCCAGAAAATGAGAACCTCACGTTGTAGGGTACTCATAATGTGACTGGGAAAGAGCTAAATCCACAAAGAAGAACCTATAATAGGATACAAATAGAGTAAAGCCTTCAACCAATGAAGAACCTCCATTTACTCATATGGTAGAACTCAAAACCAGGAGAAACACCAGCAAACATCCAATAATAATAGGAACACGGAATATATGACATTTTAAACTAGGAAAATAAAAAAGGTAAGTTGTAGACAATGAAATGGAACACATAAAGATTGGTCTAAACAATTAGTGAGCTGAGGTGCACAGATTTTTAAGTCAGAAAAATCACACGATCCAGTATGTTGTAAATAATAATGGAATGATGTGGCAGTAAGTGTCCAAAAGAGCGTTACGAGATCTGTTCTGAAAGTGCAGTGCTGTGGGTGATAGAATATGATCCACAGACATAAAGGAAAGTCGATACAACTATTAAGTACATACAACAACCATTCCAGCCAAAAGTGAGCCAAACTATGTGTCAGAAGAGACCTTGAAAATGTCACTGGAGTGTTGAGGAGTCAAAACAAAGGGAAATGATACTGAAGTAAAAAAAAAAAAAAAAAGGAACAGGGGTTTTTGAAGAGCATTTAGAGAAGACAAAACAAAGTATTATACTAAAATGTTCAGAGAATTGAAAGTGGAGTAGTGAAAAGGGAAGAACTCACTTAAAATTTATTGAGATGAAAGAACTGAAAAACCAAATTCAAGCTTTAAGTTGAAATGTTTAAAGATGTTGTAGACAAAATGTTAAATGACCCAGAAAGCATCAAAAGATGATTGGGAGTATATTCCTAGTAGTCTGATAATTAGGTTATATGGGATTTATATAGTCAGCTTTGTGAAGAAATACCAAACTGCCTTTCAGTGGATGTACTATTTTACAGTCCCTCCAGCAGTTCATGAAAGTTCCAATCCCTCTACATCACTTACACATTTATTGTTTGTTGTCAAGTTATACTTTGCTGCTGCTACTGGGGTGACATTGTATCTAATTTGGTTTTTGTTTGTATCTCTACGATTACCAGTGATTTTTAGCATTGCTTCATGTGTCTGTTGATCATATAAATATCTTATTTTGTGGAAACTCTTTCCATGTATTTTGCCCATTTTGTGATTGGATAATCAGTATTTTCCTTGTAGAGGCCCTTTAGTATTTGGTAAACTTTCATTATGAGACCTTTGTCAGAGATGTCATTATCAGTTGTTTTTTCTCAGTCTGTAGAATTTCTTTCAGCCCTATGGGGAAAAGGTTTTGATTTACATGTTGACTTGAATTTGAGAAGGTTCCATTCATGGTTTTATTCTCACCTTGTTGTGCATTTCTGGATGTATTTGCAAGCAAATTTATGCTATAGACTACAACTTTTATGTTGGGTCCCACTGAGACATTCATAGACATATGGACACCTATATTCACAGTAATATTCACAAAAGGAGGAAAATGGAAACAGTCTTAATATCCATCAAACAACTGAATGGAGGGAGGAATTGTGGAAGATTCACACAATGGAATACGATAAATTAATGATTTAGTAAAATGTATAATACAGGATAATCTACAGAGCATTAAGCTGAGTGAACTAACTCAGCCTCATAGGGCAAATATTGCATTAAATCATTGTTGTTGTTATGTGCTATCGAGTTGCTTGATATTCATAGTGACCCTGTGTACAACAGCCCTAAACCCTGCTCTATCCT
>NW_006400142.1:442277-443341 GCF_000299155.1 Elephantulus edwardii
TCAAAGGCATCTATTCTTCTTCTGTCATCCTTAGTCATTGTCCAGCTCTCTGAAGCATAACAAGTAATAGAGCAGTCCATGGCCTGAATTAGGCACACCTTTGTACCTAGAATGACATTCTTTCTCTTCAGCACTCTGATTGTAAACAATGTAAACAAAATATTGTATGAAATACCATATACATGAGTGAAGGTAAATGTGTAAAGATTACTGTATGCAAACTAATTAAAAAATTTTAAAAATGCAAGACGTCTCGGGCCACATCTTGCCACAGTTTCTCTATCACCGTCACCAGTGTCTCACTCTCACTAGAGTCTTGCTCCAGTCTCCCTCTATTCTTGGCATCACAAATCTTGCTCACTTCACGTCTTGCTACCCAGTGTGGGAAACATTCCTTGTGTTATCTTAGTCCCACAGCTGTTAATGACTCACAAGACAATGCTGATTTGCAAGACCATGCATCTATAGTTAAGGTAGGTGGAGTTTAGTGTGGGATGAATGTAATGGCTAAGAACAGTAAATTTTTAATCTAACACCACAGAGGCATAGACGATAAAACTTTCTTTCACATACTTAGGGCATGTTACTAGAAAAGGCTATTCCTTGAAAAGGAACATCATGCTTGGAAAGGTGGGGAGGGATGGGAAAGGGGAAAAATTCTCAACTAGGTGAACTGACACAGTAATTGCAGCAATAATCTCAAGTGTGCCAGAGGTTGTGAGGAAGGCACAATATATGACAGGGTTCAGACCTGTTGTTCTTAGGTCACTATGGATCAAGCTCAACTTGATGGCACTTAACAACAACAACAACCAACTTTTGTGTTCCAAAATTGACAGAACATATAATAAAGATGTTTTTATAATAATAAGTGATTGAAATGCAAATATGTGGAAGCAAATAAGTTGGACCAGTACTTGGAAAACATTGTCTTGGTGACAAACCTGCCTAGACATTGAATGATACAATTTTGTGTAATAAATAGGTTACTAATTTCAAGTTCCTTTTAAAAAACTTAAGTGATATATATGCACACCCATGTTTATTGCAGCTTTGTTCACAAT
>NW_006400142.1:444081-453157 GCF_000299155.1 Elephantulus edwardii
TAGGGAATGGCAAAGGACACACCGACAAAGGAGATTAATCAGAACTGACTTTGACAAGCACTGTGGCAATTGGACAATTAAAACAGACATTCGGATCGCAGGGAAGAAGAACAAACTGGGGAGGAGGGTGGAGAGAATGGTGCGGCAATGAAGGAGTGAAAGCCCAGAATCCCTGTGAAGGTTCATTGAAACTAATAAAATTTAATAATAATAAAAAACATTAAAAAAAAACTTAAGTGATGACTATACACATGGACTTTGCCTTACAGACTACTCAAAATTCTGATTGAATACAACTGTGGAAATATATGTTGAAGAAACTCACTATCAACAGTCAAAACTGGGATGATTGGCTGTGGAAGATGAACTTTCATTCAAATTCATGAGTAAATGAAACAAGTCCAAGGGAACAAAGTTAAGACTTTTAGTATATACCAAGAAGAATTTAGATGAATCTTTATAGGATCATATCTCTAGATCTTTCTCCTATAGAACTGCTGATGGGTTTGGATTGGTAACCTTTCAATTAGCAGATGAGTAATTAACTCATGTGTAGCACCACTTGAGCGTCTAGATGACATTAAATCAAGAAAACAAAAACTTCCTGTGAGTTGTATCTGACTTAAACTTTAAAATAAATGTTATATCGTAGCCTTTTCACTTCACTTCTTTATTCTACTATTTTTCTTCTCTCCTTCTTTCCCCTTATTTTGTTCTTCACTCCAAGGAAGAGGGAGAGAAAATATTGCCTGAGAATATTTGGTACCTCCTCAAAATTACATGTAAAGTGTTGCTCCTTAAACAATGTAAATTTTTACTCTTTAAGATACTATAGAGCATTAAAACCTGAATATAAAAAAAAAGCTTAACATAGAAATTCCATGTCACCCTGCTGCTCCACTGCTTGGAATATGCCCTGAGAAAAAGAACTGAGGCACAGAGACTTGTACACCTATGATCATAGCAGCATTATTCATCATTGCATGAACATGGAAACAGCCCAAATGCCCAATAATAATGGAATGGATTGAGAAGTTATGGTACATTCACACAATGGAATCCTATGCAGCACGCAGGAGCAATGATTTTTAAGTTACTACCTAACATGGGAGGGACTGGAGAGCATAATGGTAAGTGAACTAACTCAGTCTCAAAAAGATAAATACTGTATAAAACCATTCTTGTAGAAGGAGTATGAGGATCCAAGGAAAAGAAAAGGGGGAATTTAATCATAGGGTCACACAATTTGATGGTTCGAAGGAGGGGCTGCTTAAGGAAAGGGGAATGATCTGGTTTGAAAAAGAATGTATATGAAGGAAGGAAGGAAAGAAGGACGGACGTTAGTTGGGAAGGCAGAAAAGAAGAGAGAAAGAAAAAAAAACAGAAAGATGAAGTATGACATCCAGGGTATTTATTCTCCCTTTTTGGAAGAAAAAAACAGTTCTATATGGCATCACAATAAAGGCATAATAGATATTGGTGGTTAATCAACCCCTCAGTTGATGTCTTGAAATAATTTGATAGAACTCAACATTCGTGTGTGTGTGTGTGTGTGTGTGTGTGTGAGATTGTGCCAATTTTGCAACTGTATCTCTATGGAATTGATTTTAGCCAAGTGGTCTAGTACAAAAATTATATATTAAGTAAACAAATAATACTATTTTTCTATTTTTTCCTCAGAATTTCCAAATAAAAATGACATAAATATTAAAATTTATACAAATAAATTACATAAATAGCTGATTAGTCTGTACTCCCACCACACACACAAAAGAAAGCAGATATAGAATATATGGGTTATGCAGTCACATTTAGAATACTCTGAAGATGACAAAGTTGGTTAATAATAGGTTTAGGAGGTGAGTTACAGAAAGAGATAGACATCACCAATTTTATTCACTAAAATTCAATATTCAATGATCTGCTCTGCTTAGGATGCTGAGATATATTTGTCAGGAAAAAAAAGTGCTTCAAGATGCTTTTCTCTGTCTCTTTCTAAGCCTTCTTCACCATGCCTACTTTACTATAAAAAAGGAAAACTCGATGGGAGAGTTCTGGGATTTGACAAGAACTGTAATGATTCAGACAGAAATTTGAAGCAAGAAGTGTGCATTAGTATTTTTTTTTAAACAGGGAAACACAGACTTATACTTTATTGAATTAGTTAAAATTAAAAGATAATCTACTTTCACATAAATTAGGATAGGATTTTGAATGCTCAGTCACCCATGTAAATCTCATCTCTCTTCTTTATATTTTCCATTTTATTGTTCTGACATTTATTTCTATCTCCTGGAATTTTTACTCAATCTTCAAGATTTGCATCATACTTAAGAAGACCAAGATCCTCACAACAGACCAAACAGTCAACATTATGACATATGGAGGAAAAATTTGAAGCTGTCAATGATTTAGACTTGCTCGGATCTACAATCAACATCGTTGGTACCAGCACTCAGGAAATCAAGATACATATTGACTTGGGCAAGTCAGTTGTCATGGATTTCTCCAAAATGATGGAGAAAAACGATGTAAATTTGAAGACTAAAGTGTGTCTGATTCAGGCCATGGTCTTCTCAATCACCTACCATGTATCAGCGTGACAATGACTAAAGATGACAGAAGGAATGATGCCTTCACGTTATTCTGCTGGAGAAGAATTTTAAATATCTGACAGAATGCCAAAAGAACAGCTATGTCTTGGAAAAGGTGCCGCCAGAGTATTCCTTGGAGGCAAGGATGACAAAGTTTCGACTTCTTGCTGTCTGAGCATGGTCGTCCGTGTGTGCAAGTAATCACAAGTTTTTGGGGTTGTGTGCTTTTTGGGGCATGTGTTCGACATGCAGTACTGCTCTTCCACCCAGGAGTGAGGCCCTTGAGGCTTGACTTGTTGTTTAAGGCAGGTGGTGGCTTAAAGCCCCAAAGTTTTTTTTTGTCAAGCATTCTTCTAGGTGGTATAGCACTGGTCTGTGTATTGCTGTACAGAGGTAGCTTGTGGTTGCTGTGATGCTAAACACTGTGACAATGATGTGCCAAACGTGATAATGGTTACTCATGGTGGACAGTGCATGCTGGGCCTTCCTGATTAAAACAAGCTAGGAAGCAGGAGTGGCATCCACTTCTGAAATGGCTTGCCTCCAGAAACTCTATGAACAGTGCTCAGGCCTTTCGTTCATATGGTTGTCTATGACTTGACAGCACCTAACAACAAGAACTTTGGACATGTAGCTAGGTGAGGCTATTTCTTATAATGCAATGAAAGATGGAGGGTCAGTAAAGGAGAAGAAGATACCATTGAGATGAATTGACATGTGGGTTCAGCAATGGGTTCTAGTGTCTCAGAGATGATAGGAATGGCACAAGATAGGGGAGGCTTCAGGCTGCCTGTTCATAGGGTAACTACAAGTTGTAATCAACTTGACAAGTTTACTGTTACAATAATTGTAACAACTCATCTTGCTGAGATTCTTTCTCTTTTTTGATAATCTTTCATTTTCCAAGTATGATATTTTTATAAGAACTTGTACCTTCTAAACATGTCTAATTTATGTGAGACAAAGTTTTACCACCTTTACCTATAATGAGCACTCTTCAAGTGCAGAATATTCCTTCAAGACAGAATATTTTTCCTCTTTATAATGTTACTATTAGGCGCCATCAAGCTGAGTACAACTCATAGGAACCCTATGAAAAAAAAAATCTAAACCCTGTTCTATCCTGTGCCATCATCACACTTCCTGACACCCAAGAGCCCATTGCAGCAGTTATTGAGTCAATCCACCTGGTGGATGGTCTTCCTCTCCTTCACTGACCCTCCACCATTCCTAGCATCACGTCCTTCTCCAAGGAATATTCCCTTCTAGCAACATGCCTAAAGTATGGAATGAAGTCTCATCATTCTTGCCTCCAAAGAGCATTCTTGCTACACTCTCTTCAAGACATATCTTTTCATCCTCTTTGCTATCTTTGTTCAGTTCTCTTGTCCAACACCATGGTTCAAAGGCATCAATTCCTTTTTTTTTGTTATCCTTATTTGTTGTCCAGCTCTCCAATGTATAAATAAGTTATCAGAAAGACAATGGCCTGAATTGATGCATCTTAGTCCTCAAACTAGGATATTCCACATTCTTCTTCAACAGCAAAATTCAAAGTCATTGCTACTTTGATTTTCCTTGTTCATTGCCCAAAGTTTAGATGCATAGGAAGCAATTGAAAGTGCCATGGCTTGGGTCAGACACATTATAATCTTCTACATATTTTCTTTTTAGCAGGTCCTTAAAAGACCATTTTCCCCCCCAATGCAACACTCCTTTTTATTCCTTACTGCTGATCTCATTATTACTGATTATAGATTTTAGTAAAACTAACTCTTGAGAACTTCAGTCTTTCTCCATTTATCACATTGTTGTCTATCGTCCAGTGGTGAAAATTTTTGTTTTCTCAGTGTTGAGATGTAATCTATATTTAAGAATATACCCTTTAATAACCTTCAGTAAGTGGTTTATATCATTCTAATCTTTGACAAGTTGATCATGCTTATGTGAAACCTATACTTGGACCAGGAGGCAGTCGTCAGAACAGAGAAAGGAAACACTGCATGGTTCAAAATTGGGAAGGGTGTACACCAGGGATGTGTCCTGTCTCCACACCTTTTCAACCTATATGCAGAACAGATTATCCAGGAGGCTGGGCTCTATGAGCAGAAGTGTGGTGTCAAGACTGTTGGAAAGTCTATCAACAATCTTCATTATGCAGATGAAACAATTCTGCTTGCTGAAACTGAGGAGGGCCTGAAGCATTTGCTGCAGAGGGCCAAGAACTGCAGCCTTCAATACAGATTAAGGTTCAATGTCAAGAAAACAAAGATTCTCACCACTGGACCAATTGGCAGCATCAGGATGGATGGTGAAGAGATTGAGATTGTTCACAGCTTTAGTTTGCTTGGCTCCACAATCAACACTCTTGGCACCAGCAGCCAGGAAATTAAAAGACGTATTGTAATGAAAAAGTCTGCTGTTAGGGAACTCTCTAAAGTAGTGAAGAGCAATTGTGTCACTAAGACTAAGGTGTGCCTGATACAGGCCATGGTCTTTGCAATCAGTTGTCATGTGTCAGAGAGTTGGACAATGACTAGGGAAGATAGAAGGAGAATTGATGCCTTTGAGCTGTGGTGCTAAAAAGAGTATTGAATATACCATGGACTGCTAAAAAACAAACAGGTTCATCCTGTAGGGGGTTAGACCAGACTGCTCCTTGGAGGCAAGGATTCTGAGACTTCAAATGACATACTTTGAACATAATACAAGGAGGGACCAGTTCTTAGAGAGGGACATTATACTTTGGAGGGTGAAGGGACAACGCAGGAGAAGACCCTCTATGAGGTGAATTGATTCAGTGACTGGGGTAATCAGAGTGGTTGCATCAGAGACAGTGAGATTGGCACAGGACAGAACAGGGTTAAGGGAAGTTGTACATAGGGTCGCTATGAGTAGCAAGCCACTCAGTGGCACATAAGAACAACACAAAAACAATCTTTTGCAAGCAAGATAGTCTGATCTGCCTAATACAGTCTTTTGATGTGCCTTCTTCCAATCCTGATGCTATATGCCTAGTCAAATGGAGAAGTTTCCTGAATTATTTGCTCAGTACTTATATTGAACAGATAAAGAGAAAGGATACAACCCTGTATACATTCCCGGCTCACTGGACAAGATCTACCATTAGTTATAAACACAAGCACATTTACTCTTAAAGAACTTAAACATACGTTGTTGTAGTTTATGCAAACTTGTGGGAACCCATAACTGACCCCCTCCCCAGCAGATTTTCAGACACAATACATCACATGGAAGGAGATTTTCCACCCTTCTCCCACAGAGCAACGGGTGGATTCAAACATGTGCCTTTCAGATTATAGCTCAGCTCTTACCACTATGCCATCAGAACTCCCTACACATAAATTAACAGAATGGAAGGTAAGAAATGGTTTAAAATCATCACTGGTGTAACCTTTTCCTAGACATTTTTAATCTGTATACTGAGAAAATAATCTGAGACAAAGGAATATAGTGTCAATATTGAACACAAATTACTTACTTGTAACATACATGTACATGATTAAAACCAAGAGAATTTAAAGCTCTTAAAGATAAAGATCAAGTGTTACAGCCTTCAGTACAGATAACACTTCAACAAAAAGAAAATAAAGATCCTAAGTTAAACCAATAGATAATATTATGATTAACAGAAAATATTGAAGCCTTCAAAGATTTACTATTTGGAAGCACAAGCAATAGCCCTGGAAGCAGAAGTCAAGAAATGAAAAGATATATTGCATTGGGAAAGTGTGCTTTAAAATATCCATTTACAGTGTTAAGGGGAAAAAGAATAAAGGTCATTTTACGGACTAAGGTGTACCTGAACCAAGCCAGGATATTTTTGGTTGTCCTCTACGAAAGTGAAAGTTGGACAATCAATAAAGAAGACTAAAGAGTTGATAAAGTTGAATTTTTATATTCTCAACAAATATTGAATATGATAAACATTTTTTTAAATCTCTGGGTTTTTTAAAATATCTTTTTTATTGAGTTTTTAATGAAAGTTTATAAAGCACTTGGGTTTCCAATTGTCCATTGTTGCACATTTTTCTCTCTGCCCTCCCTCCCAGATCACTTTTTTCTTTGGGAAAAAAGTTCTTTCATTGTTACACAGCTCCCCCCACCCGCCCCTGCCCCAGACCACTTTATTATGCAGCTCTTATTCTGGACTCTTGTCATGCCAATAATACCTAATTATATTTTGAAAAGAATCATCAAATTCACTTGAATAAAGGTACAGCCAAATTATTCCTTAGAAGTTAGAGAGACATGCCTTCTTCTTAGAAGTTTATACGTGTTACAACGAGGAAGAACAATCCTTAGGAAAGAACATTATTCTAGTAAAGTAGGCAACAAAAAATAAGACTCTCAAGTGTAGGGTTTGGCTCTGTGCTTGAAGCTATCATATGGGCACAATAGTTTTTGTGAGGATAATGGAAGATGAAATAGTATCAGACTCTGTACTTAGGAGGTTAAATATACATATTGTTGTTGTTGTTGTGTGCTGTCGAGTTGCCAGCTACTCATAGCCACCCTATGTACAACAGCTATAAAGCCTACCCTATCCTGAATCAGTCTCACTGACTCTGGCACACTTACCCCCATTGCCCCAGTTACTGTATCTCAACCAGGGTCTTTATTTTCTGCGCTGTCACTCCATCTTTATGAGCATGATGTCCTTCTTCAAGGATTGGTCCCCCATAGCCACATGCCCAAAGTACGGAACTTCCAATAAGTAGTTTCAAAATCCTACCCTTCAAGGAGAAATTTGGTTTTAACCTCTCCAAGACAGACCTATTTGTTTTCTTGGTATTCTATGGTATGTTCAAAACTCTTCTCAAGCACCACAACTCAAAGGCATTGATTATTTTTCTATTATCCTTCATCATTTTCCAGTTCTCTGATGCATAGCAAGTAATTGTCAAGACCATGGATTGCATCAGGCACACCTTAGTCTCTAGACTGATATCATTGCTTCTCAATACTCTGGAAAGGTCCATGAAATTTACATAATGCTGTTTGTCTTTTGATTTCCTGACTGTTGGTGCCAAGAGTATTGATTGTGCATTCAAGCAAGCTGTAAGTGTTAACAACCTCAACCTCCTCTCCATTGTAGTGCACTTGTTAGTACCTAATAACAACCACACTTCCTGACAGATCTTCAGTAACTCACAGATAAAAAGGATTTTAAAGTTTCTGAAATTTATGAAGAACATATGTTACTACTGTAATTGGAAGTAACTGTGTGGGTGGTGTATAGCTTAAAGGTTGAAGCCAGAGCAGTATTTCTAGATTAAAATTCCTTTTCATTCTCCTGATTATGTCATAGAGAAGATTCATATTCCCAGAGTGACTCACTTTCATCATATTCACTTTGGCTTTGCTATTTTCTGTGTGCAGACCCTCAGATGCTAATTTATTAGACAGTTATTAACCTGGAATTATGTATATTGAGTGGATGCCACACCCTAAATGACATGCCTCCAGATACTCTATGTACTTTGATAAATGTCCATAGTTGTAGAGGGGCTTCAGGCCTTTTATTCAAAGGGTCACTATAAGTTGTATTTGACTCGAAGAAAATAAACAATTTATATCAAATAAAAATACTCATCATAATGCAATGCATTTTCCCTATAAATGTAAAAATACAAGGTATATTATGACACATTTTATTCTGTTATTGCTGTTGTTGTTATTTGCTTTCTGACTCATACTGATATTTATTCTGTCATTGCTATTGTTGTTATTCTGTGCATTCTGACTCATACTGACTTTATGCACAATAATTCAGAACCCTGCTCTATCCTGAGCCAACTTCTCTGTCTCTGACACACCTACCCTCTTAACTCCAGTTACTGTGTCAATCCTTCTCACCCAGGATTTTCCTCTCCCATCTTATCCCTCTACCTTTCCATGCCTGATAACCTTCTCCAAGGACTTGTCCCCTGTGGAACATGCCAAAAGGATTCTGTCCTTAATTCCTTGTTAATGTTTCAAGAGTATACAAGAGATCACATTCTGTCAAATTGCATCCCAAGAGATCCCCTCCCGCCTTTTGAAATGTAAGTGATCTTGGTAGGGCTTTACTTGTTATTGTTGTTGTTATGTGCCATCGAGTCGTTTGTGACTCATAACGACCCTATGTACAAGAGCCCTAAATGCCATTCTATCCTGTGCTAACCTTGCCGCCTCAAACACACTCATTGCCACCACTCTACTCACAGAATCAATCCATCTCATCGAGGGTCTTCCTCTCCTGCACCGTCCCTCCACTCTCCCAAACGTGATGTCCTTCTCCAAGGACCAGTCCCTCCTTGCAACATGCCTAAAGTATATCAGATGAAGCTTCAGAATCCTTGACTCCAGGGAACATTCTGGCTTCACCCTCTGTAGGACAAACCTGTTTGTTCTCCTAGCAGTCCATGGTATATTCAACACTCTTCTCCAGCACCACAGCTCAAAGGCATCAATTCTCT
>NW_006400142.1:453257-457759 GCF_000299155.1 Elephantulus edwardii
TGTGTGTGTGTGTACCATCAAATTGGATCTGACTGGTACAGGAGGAGTTTGTCCCTCCTTTCCTGGCAGAGCATGTGGTGGATTTGAACTGTGCTCCTCTGGGATTGCAGTGCAGCTTCTTGCCACTAGGCCATCAAAGCTCCCCTTATTCCTCTTGTTTTAAAGAATTATGTGAACACTTGGCTTAGAATATTAGAGATTCTCACAGCCTGTGATTGAGGACTTTCAAGTGTGGGCAGTAAACTTTATGTGTGTTAAAAATATGATTCTGTTACTTTATCAATCACATTAGATAATTTCCCTACTTCTCCCTATTTGTTGTATTTGTTTTTAATAAATGGTAAAACTTTTGCCAACTTGTTCAGACACACCTGATTCTCAGATTCTGGGGGCCAGTAAAACTCTGCAAAAAGGCTCTGACTGGTGTAATTTGAATCAAGTCCCACACTTAATCTATTGTAATTTATTGCAGTCAAGGCAGTTCTGATTCATGGGTTATCATCCAATGTGTGTTTTAAGGCTGTGAATCACAAGGTGGGAGACTATACAGTGTCACATGCTTGACTTTGTGACAGGAAAAATAGGACCAGCTCATAAAATTGTTATAGAGTTTTATTAGAAGATATATGGTTAAAAGAAAACCAACAGGAAAATGTATCTATACATGCTCTCAGCATACAGATTAAATAGGTAGGGAGAAAGAACACAACCCTGACACATACTTTCCTTAATTTTAAACCATATAGTGCTCCCATGATCGGTTCGTGCAACAACCTTTTGGTCTAGGTATAGGTTTTGGAAGAGCACTATTATATGTTCTGGGATTCCCGTTCTTCTCAATGTTAGCCATAACTTGTTACTATCTATACAGTCAAACACCTTGAAATGGTCAATTAGGTACAATTTGACATTCCTTTGGTTTTTTTTTTGTTTGTTTTTTTTACTTTCAGCCAGGATCCATCTGACATCAGCAACGATAATCCTGGTGCCATTGTCTCTCCTGAATTCAGTTTAAACTTCTGGTAGTTCTCTGTTTATGTATTGTTCTAGCCTTCATTATTATTATTCTTATTGTTGTTATTATTATAATCATCATCATCTTCATCAGTGTTTTGGTTGAGTATGGTATTAACGGTATTGTTTGATAATTACCACATTTTATTGGATTGCCTTTCTTGAGTACGGGAACAAATATGGAACTTTTCAGTCAGTTGGGCAGACAACTCCCCTCTAAATTTCCTGGCATGGATTGGTGAGCACATCCAGGGCTGTATATATTAGTTGAGTTCGTATCATAACGATTCTTGGGGCCTTATTTTTTTGCCAAACCTTCCTTGCATCTTGAACGCCTTCCTTTGTTAGCACTGGCTCTTGATTGTATGGCATTTTTGCAATATTTCAGTGTCAGTCAATTCTTTTTGGTACAGTGCTTCTGTGCATTCTCTACCTCTTCTTTCGATGTTTCCTAGATCATTTAAGATTGTGTCCATGTTGTATTGTTGCATACTGTCAATTAAAAATTTAATGGCACCCACCTCCAGGAATTTGAAGAACACTCTTTGTGAACAATATCATTATGGTAACAGTAAGAGTGATACTCAGAAGAAGCATGTTTTTCAGACTTTTACTTACACACAGCTATGCTGTTATTCTTGATAACTGTCATTGAGTTGAGAACGATTCATAGTGACCCTACGAAAAAAAGGCCTGAAGCATTTCTATCACTATCATTGTTTCTCCAAGGTTATAGAGTTTCTAGAGGCATGTGATTTAAGAAGTGGATGCTACTCCTGCTTCCAATATGCACAGCAATAGATCTGGAATATTTTACTCTCCTCTTGCAAACTGTTGCCATTATAATTGGTGTACTCTAACCATGATGATCTTATGTCATTCAGATCTAAGAGTCGTAGATTCATTCACTATATCTAGTGGTGCTCTGTTTAGTAAAATCTACCTTGAGAACTAGAGAAAAATCTTTGTGATGCAGACACTACCTCTCCTATCCTCATTTCTTCCTTTCGTTCTATATTTGAAAAGTCCTCAAAACAAAATTAAATAAAATGTGAAAGCTGAAAAATTTTGATCAAGAAAATACTATCTCAACATTTTGTTTAACATTTTTTTTTTTAAACTGGGATTTTGCTTTGTTGTCTTCCATACGTTTTCCCTATTCTTCACTAGGCAGTTTACTCACACACAAATTTCCATCTTATTTTCTTCTAAGAAATATGTCTACTTGCAATTCACATCCTCCCCTTAATATTATCAATATAGATTCAAACTTTTAATTAAACTTGAGAACATTTAAGAAAATTAATACTCAAAATGTACAAGTCTTAGACACTTCAGAGACCTGCAAAAGACTATTCAATTTATAAGTGAGATTGTTAATTAAACAGAAAAGTACACATAATTATTTGGAGAATCAACATTGTGTAGCATAAAACTAGTTTATTAGATTCAGATTGTTTAAACTCATATTATAGGATAGTTTCTGTTTGCATGGTCATAATCTTTAATCTGAATCACTAAATAGGTCAAGTGTACTTCAATTTCAACAAGAAGGATTTTATCATCTGCATAATACAAATTGTTGATAAGTTTTTCTCCAACCTAGATGCCATATTCTTTTTTATATAGTCTAGCTACTTTAATAAATCTTTTAATTTAATAGCTACTTTAATTTAATCCTCTGCATGGAGTTTGAATGATTAGTCAAAGGCTATTTATTATCTTCACACAAATATTGTGTTAACTGTCATCAAGTCTGCTGTGACTCATAACAAATTCGTTAGCAACAGAGTGGAATCTTATAATATCCTATATTATCCTCATATGTGTGAGACCACTGTTACAGTTACTATTGCAGTCTATCTCATTGAAGGCCTTCCTTTTTTCCTCCTTTTCCAATCCTTTTGCAAAACTGGAACTTCTTGACAATGGGCGAGATGTATGTGAAGCAAAGTTTTACCATCTTTGCCTCTAAAAAGCGCTCTCATCTCACTTTCTCCAAGACAGACTTGTTTTTTTGAAAGTTCATTTTATATTCAGTACTCTTAGTTGCCATCACAATTCAAGGCATCAATTATTCTTTGGTTATATTTATTTGATGCATAGGAAATAACTGAAGACATTATGACCTGAGTTTTGTTCTTGTTATGTTGTTCAATGCCATAGAATTGAGTACAACTTGTAGCAATTTATAAGCAATATATCTGAACCCTATCCTAGCCTTTGCTCTCCTCACAATATCTGATATACTTGAGCCCATTATTACAGTCATCTTAAGCCACCTGGATGAGGATCTCCTTCTCTTTCTTCATTCTTCCACGTTTCTAAACATTGTGTCTCTCTTCAAGGAATAATCTATCCATTTAACACACCAAAACTATGAGACCAACCGTTGTCATCTTTGCCTTCTTCAAGACATATCTGTTTGTTCTTTTGGCAGTACATAGGATATTTAGTACTCCTCTCCAACATCACAGCTCAAAGACTTTAATTTTTCTTCTGTCACCCTTATCCAATCTCTCATATGCATAGTAGGTGCTTGAAAAGACTGGCCTGTATCAGGCTTACCTTAGTCTACAATCTGACACCACTGCTTCTGAATAATTTTGAGAAATCCCTTATTGATCTTCCAATTTCCTGACTGCCGGTATTAAGTATGTTGAGTGTGGTTCAAAGTCGGATAAAGTCTATTGCATTTTCAATGTTTTCTCTATATATCATGATGTTGTCCATCAGTCCAGTGGTGAGAATTTTTATTTTATTAATGTTGAGACATAATCTGTATTGAAGGCTGTAGTCTTTGATCATCTACAGCAAGTGTTTGAAGTCCTCTTCACACTTAGCAAATAAGATTGTGTCATTTGTATAAAACATAACTTGTTGATGACTCTTCTTCTGACTCTAATAGCATATTCTTATTCATGGAGTTCAGATTCTCAAATGGTTTGCTCCTCATAAAGATTGAACAGATAAGGAGAAAGGATACAACCCTCACATACACATTTGTTAATTTTAATCTATGAAGAGAACAAGTACTTGGCAAATTGATTGGAAGAGATCCATATTTATTCTAATTCCCGCCAAAAAGTGATACAACACAGTGTGGAAATTATTGAACAATATCATTAATGTCACACACAGGAAAATAATACAGAATGTTATTAAAAAACCTAATGGAACAGTACATCAACAGATAACTGCCATAAATACAATCTGCATTTAGAAGAGGCTTTGGGCACTAGGGATATCATTTTCAGTGTCAAATGGATCTTGGCTGAAAGCAGAGAATACCAGAAGAGTGTCTATCTGTGTTTCATTAACCATGCAAAGACATCTTTTTTGACCACCACAAATTGTGGCTAATCTTGAGGAAAATAGGAATCCCAGAATATTGATTATGTTCATGTAAATGAAACCTGTACATAGACTACAAGGAATTCATTAGAATGGAGCAAGGAAACACTGTATGGTTCCAAATTAGGAAGGGA
>NW_006400142.1:459637-462688 GCF_000299155.1 Elephantulus edwardii
TTGGAGGCAAGGATTCTGGGGCTTCGTCTGACATATTTTGGAAATGTTGTAAGGAGGGATAGGTCCTTGGAGAGTGACATCATGCTTGGGAGGGTGGAGGGACAGTGCAGGAGGGGAAGGCCCTCTGTGAGATGGATTGATTTTGTGCCTGGGGTAATCGGGATGGGTGTGTCAGAGGCAGAGAGATTGGCACAGGATAGAGCAGGGTTTAGGGCTGTTGTACATAGGGTCGCTATACGTCGCAAGTGACTCGACGGCACATAACAACAACAACAACAACAACAACAGTTCTTTCATCATAATTTTAGAAAAAGGAGTGGTATCTGCTTCCTAAACAACATGTCTCCAGAAACTCTATGAACTTTGATAAAGGTCAATAGTTATAGAAAAACTTTAGACCTTTTGTTCATAGGGTCGCTGAGTCGTGCTCGACTTGAAGGTAACCATCAACAACAAGTGTGTAATTTTTAGTATAAATGTAGTAAGATTGTCATTTAAGCTATTCAACAATATCAGCTCTTGATGTAGAAACTAAGTAGGCGCACAGAGATGTATGTATATGTGTGTCTATGTGTATGGTAGTCAATTTATAAATTAACAATTTGTCACTTTTTCCTTAAATTATGTAAATAAGATTGTTGTCTACAAATAGATTCCAATTCAAAATGATCACATCGGACACGGTGGAACTAACCCCTAGTGTGTCCAAAGTAGATGAATTTCTCAGAATGGCTTTAGGATGTGAACCTTTGGTCAGCAAATCAGCACTTTATCCTTGCATACCTAGAGGTTCTTCTTAGTGAGATAGTTATTTTGCAACCAAGAACCACAATTACTTCAAAATCTTATAGTATTTGAATATTTATTATGTTTTATTCCTCAGTTCATTCTATGACTACCTCTTTTATAATGTAAGCTCCTTGAGTCCCAAACGTCTTTATTTGAAATACTATAAAGTCTTAGAAGATAATAGACCTGATCCATGTCATTTGTATAATTTCTGAATTCTGCAAAACAGACAGAAAGACAGCTATGTCATATCTTTATTTTGAAGATTTTTTCACATTTTGATTTTTCAAGAAATACACAGAAGAGCACTGAACATCCCATGCACGACCAAGAAAATTAACAGATATGTCTTGGAGAGGGTGCAGCCAGAGTGCTCTTTGGAGGCAAGAATGATGAGACTTTGCCTCTAATATTCCGGACATGTTTCTAGGAGGTACTTGGAAAAGGACATGATGCTGTGAAGGGTGAGGGGTCAGTGAAAGATAGGAAGCCCCTCAATCAGGTGGATTGATAGGTGACCGCTGCAGTGGGCTTTTGTGTGTCAGGAAGTGTGAGGATGGCAAAGGATAGAACAGAGTTCAGATCATTTGTTCATGGGAACACTATGAGTGGTATTCAACTCAACAGTAACTAACATTAATAACAACAGCACAGGTCCTGAAACCTTGCTTTTAGTCCTGATAAACTAATCATCTATGGAATTAATAGACGCCAGGCTTGGCATTGTCTGTATTGCTGCCCCTACTCCTACTACCTATTGTAAAGGAACAAAGATAACATGGAGAAGACATTCTTCTTGTCTTCTCTGCTTTCAGTCAGGATTAATCTTCATAAGCAGAGAAAATCAAGCATTAGCATTGTTGAGTTCAACCTCTACCAACCCCATAAAGGGAACTGTTCCTATCAGCAAAATTCACAGAATAAAACTGATCCTTATAATGTCACATATTGTCCCCAACACACACACTCTGCTGACCTGCTTCTGTGAATAGTTAGGTTTGAAATTCATTGCAAATAACCACACAGACTTTACAGAATCTCTTTTTGCTCACAATGGTGAGGTTCATTAGGGAAATACATTGGGGATGGGAGATAATACCACACAGAGAAACTCCAGATTCAGCAAATACCAATCCCAAGCCAGATAAAGGGAAAAATATAATGTCTCACTCAGTTCAGAGAGCTGCTCAGTCAACACACGATACCTCTGATTCAGGAACCTCTGGCTGTAAAGGATGCACGTTGCTTTCTCTGCTTCTTCTTTCCTGGTGTAGAGTGTGCCCCAAATCTACCAGTCAACTTGCTCAATTTAGAGCAGATCCTAGCCAATCCCTTGTGGATATGCTAACATATCTATGAGGAAGAAATGACTCATGCAGTTGTTGATGGTGCAGGCAGGCTGCCTGCCCAAAGGGCCACTGGATCAGATTAGAGACCATGATTTAGGGAAGTCAAACTTTTAGCAAGACCTACTCCACCGGAGAAGTACATTGTCTGAATGTTGGGCCTAAAGTGCACATCAAAGAAAAACAGTGCTTGGTAAATCCAATTGTCATTTCAAAATAGGAAAAAAATAACAGCTAATTAAAACTCTCTTTGTTTCTGCATAGGTATTCTGGAAATATTTTTTTTTTCCAGTAGGAGCAATGTTTCATTAAGCAAATGCTCACAAGGTAATGATAAAGCCTCCAAAGATGTGATAACACAGACGTTCATTAATGAGCTGCAGTGAATTCTGCTTATGACAGTGCTCATAATAGAAAGCGTGCATGAATGTCATCAAGTGACATCTAATTAGTGAGACTAAACAACTTCGGCAGTCACCAGACAATGCTCGTTTTTATCGCAGGGGATATTTTACATTTGAGATCAATACCTGGTTTCTAAAGCACCAGCAATAGGATTCTTTTCTTGTTTTCTCTCTAGCAAATCCAACTCTTCTTTTATCAGGCAGCATGCCTGTTAGATAAGCATGAATGATCTTGAGAGAAATGAAGAACACTGTAGAGCATTTTTATATAGTTCTTCATGGTTTATTTGATGAAACTGGATCCCAGGAATTTTAGGACAGGGTTTAACTCCCAAACTTTCTTAATTTTTTGTTAAACAACCTTGAACACATGCAAAAGAGCTTGATAATTCTAGGTAACTTGTAAGAGTGAGTGCATGTACTCTGTCACCAGGAAAATCTCTTTGTTGAATAAATAAGCCTGAAAAAAAAAATTCCAATTTCATGTGAAGACTTAGGTGGTTGTTGTTGTT
>NW_006400142.1:463363-465456 GCF_000299155.1 Elephantulus edwardii
TTGAGCCTCAATCAGAGCAAGTGAATTTTTACATCTCGTATATAGCTAGCTCCATGCAGGTCCTAATGTGAACTCTGTTGTGAAGTTACTGAAATCTAACATTCTCTTTGGTAGAGAGGATGAAACCAGGCTGCTCCTTGGAGGCAAAGATTGAAGCTCTGTCTGACATACTTTGGGCATGTTGTAAGGAGAGACCAGTCCTTGGAAGGAATGTCATGCTTGGGAGGGTTGAGGGACAGTGCAGGAGAGGAAAACCCTTGATGAGATGGATTGAGTCAGTGACTGGGGTAATGAGGGTAGGTCTGTCAGAGACAGTGAAGTTGTCACAGGATGGAGCAGGGTTCGGGGCTATTGTACATGGGTTCGCTATGAGGCACAAGTGGCTCTATGACACATAATAACAACAAAAACAATAATCTAAAAGTTAGAGGTTCAAATGCACCAGACCCTCCCTGGTGGTTGTTATTGTGGTTGTGTCAGAACAGACCCATTGCTGACCCTCCAGCAGGTAGGTCTTCACAGGCAGATAATAGCATGGGAGGAGATTGTCCATCCTTCTCCCACAGAGCGTCTGGTGGATTTGAACTGCATGCCTTCAGGATTACAATGCATTTACTTACCACTAGGCCACCAGAGCTCCTCATGTACCATCAATTCTACTATGACTCATGATTATCCTACAAACAAGATCTCTGAGTCCTGCCCTAATTGAGCCAATCTCACTGTCTCTGGCATACCCATCTCTCACAGTCACTGTGAAACCCTATCTCACTCAGTGTCCTCCTCTTCTGTTTTGACCCTCTACCCTTCCAAGGATGATGCCCTTTTCCAAGAACTGGTAACGCCTGACAACATGCACAAAGAATGTGAGATAGAAGCGCCAAAAATTCTTGCCTCCAACAAGCAACTGGGCTTCACTTCTCCAGGACAGACCTGTTTGAGCTCTTGGCAGGGCATGGTCTGTTCAGTACTCTTCTTCAACATCACAATTCAAAGGCAGAGAGTCTTCTGTCGTCCTAAATCATTGTCCTGCTCTTAGATGCACAGCAAGCAATTGAGAAGCCCATGAATTTGATTAGATACACCTTAGTCTCTAGACTAAAAACATTGATCATTAGCACTCTTGAGAGTTCCTTGACAATAGATTTTTGTCTATTAATTTCCTGACTGCTAATACCAAGAGCATTGATTGTGGATCTGAGATTATAATTGTTTATAATCTCAATTTCTTCTCCATGTATCATGATGCTACCCTCCATGAGAGAAGGATTATTTGTACCAGTTCTACTCTCTCCTAGTTGATTGGTGTGAATCAAAAGTGACTTGATGCCTCTGAGTTTGTTATCTTTTTATTTTATATTATTTTTAGGTGCCATTGAGTCGAGAATGACTCATAGTGTCCCTATGAACCAAAGATCTGAACCCTGTTCTAGCCCGTGTCATCCTCATGTTTCCTGACACACAAGAGCCCGTTGCAGCAGTCACTGTGTCAATCAATCAATCTAGTTGAGGGTCTTTTTCTCCTTCACTGACCATCCACGCTTCCCAGCATCATGTCCTTCTCCGAGGAATAGCCCTTCCTAGCGACATGACCAAAGTTAGTGAGGTGGAGTCTCATCTTTCTTGCCTCCGAAGAGTACTCCAGCTGCACCTTCTCCAAGACGTACCTGTTCATTCTCTTGGCCATCTGTGGAATGCTCAGTCCTCTTCTCTAACACCACATCCCAAAGGTGTCAATTCTTCTTCTGTCATCTTTATTTATTGTCCATCTCTTAGGTGCATAGCAAGAGATAGGAAAGACCATGCATGGCATGAATCAAACATATGTTAGTCCTCAAACTGACATCATTACTTCTCAATAATTTGAATGTGGACACTTAAAAATGTCTTTAACAGATTAGGTGGAATTTATGCAAATAAAGTATCATATAAATTGCTGTTTTATGCTCCATCACATTGATTAAAACTCACAGCAAACCCGTAAACAACAAATTGGAACCTTGTGCTATTCTGGGCCGTTCTCCTTATCTCCAATATTATTACTATGCATATTATTGCAATAAGTCTACTATTACCATCCTTCTTGTTGGGAG
>NW_006400142.1:465961-469441 GCF_000299155.1 Elephantulus edwardii
TCCCTCCACCCTCCTGAGCATGATGTCCCTCTCCAAGAACCTGTCTCTCCTTATAACATGTCCAAAGTATGTCAGACAAAGCCCCAGAATACTTGCCTCCAAGGAGCAGCCTGGTTTAACCCTCTCCAGGATGAATCTGCTTGTTTTCTTGGCAGTCCAGGGTACATTCAATACTCTTTCCAGCACCACAGCTCAAAGGCATCAATTCTCCTTCTATCTTCCCTAGTCATTGTCCAACTCTCTGATTCATAACAAATGATTGCAAGGACCATAGACTGTATCAGACGCACCTTAAGTCTCCAGAGTGACATCATTGCTCTTCAGTAACCTGGAGAGGTCCCTAATGACAGACTTTTCCATCACAATACTATTTTTTATTTCCTGGCTTCTGGTGCCAGGGGTGTGTACCATGGAGCCAAGCAGACTAAAATTGTTAACAATCTCAGTCTCTTCACCATCCACCCTGATGCTGTCAAATGGCCCAGTAGTGAGAATCTTTGTCTTCTTGACATTGAGCCTCAATCCATATTGGAACCTTCAGTCTTTGACCCTCTGCAGCAAGCATTTCAGGTCCTCCTCAGTTTCAGCAAGCAGGGTTGTGTCATCTGCATAATGCAGACTGTTAATAGATCTTCCACCAATCACAATGCCACACTTCTCCTCATAGAGTGCAGCTTATAAATAATCATGTCTTTTAATCCTAAAAATCTCACATAACAAAAATACTCAATCTTGCAAATTTGTTGCAATACTTGATCTAAGACTGTACATGGAAAAGATTAATTTAATACTTAATCTTATGTTTATAAATATTAGCAATAATTGAGTTTTGAGAAAGAAAAAAAGGAAAACAATTTGACCTTGGAAATCACATCAACAATTAGACTTGGGTTTTTTGTCCTAAATTAATTTGTTTACATATTATGAAATCCCCATTCATCTCAATGATATCCATATTTTTTATTATACACAGAGCCAATTGCTTATCATAGTCAATAAAATAATAATAAATATATTTCTGGTATTCTCTGCGTTCTCCAAGACTGGTCCTTCCTACCTACATACCCAAAGAAGGGTAGAGGAAAGTTCAAGAGAGGAAGAGCCTGGAGGAGATGTATTGACACAATAACTTCGGTAATGGGGTAGGTGTGTGAGTCAGAGATGCTGGCTCAGGACAGGGCAAGGTTGGGCGCTAATATACATGGAGTCACTACGACTTGCAGGCAACTCAATGACACATAACAACAATATCCTCTGCTTTCAGAAAAAGATTCACCTGAGATCCCTTTTCCCATGACTGTTCTGTATCCAGCTTGAATGTCTGGAAGTTCCTTGACAATGTTCTGTTCCAGTGTATTTTGAATAATCTTCAGCAAAATATAGCATAATGTGTTTTCAATAATATTGTTCAATGATTTCCACATCTTGGTGGAGCACCTTATATTTAGAAAAGGAACAAATATGGATCTCTTCTTGTCAGTTTGCCTAGCAGCTGTCCTCCAAATTCCCTGACAAACACAAGTGAGCACATCCAGGGCTGCATCTGCTACTGGGAACACATCAATTGGTATTTCATCAGTTCCAGGGGTCGTGTGTTTTGCCAAAATCTTCATTGCAACATGGACTTCTTCTTTCATTACCATTAGTTATTTTTTATGATTATAATTTTTATTAATTTTAATGAGAGTTTACAGACTTTGGATTTCCATTCATTCATTGTTGCACATTTCTCCCTACCTAATCTTCTCTTTGAAAATTAAAAGTTATTTTTTTATTGTTATACAATCCCTCCCCCCCCAATGTGCACTCCACTGTGCAGACTTCATTTTGAGAAGAGAAAGAAAATTTTTTCATTATTATAAAATCCCTCCCCATAAGTCCACTCCACCATGCAGCCTTCATTCTGGACTCCTATCATGAAATACTACCTAATCATATATCACTTTTAAACAGTTCTCTCCCTCATTTGTTTCAATGCAGTATACATTATTTGTCCCATCTTTCTCACTCTCCCCTCAACTCCAAGGTCAGTCCCTTTTTTCAACAGTGGCACTATGCAGTATTTTTCCTTTAGTGACTGAGATATTTCACTCAGCATAATGTCCTCCAGGACCACCCATTTTCTATATATTCATGAGTTTCTTGTTTTTCAATGCAGCATAGTATTCCATTGAGTGAATATACCAGAGCTTCTCTATCCATTCATTTGTTGATGGGCACTTAAGTTGTTTCCAGCTCTTTGCTATTGTGAATAAAGCCGCAATAAACATGGGTGTGCATACTTTCTTGGGTGTCACTTATGGTTTCTTTGGGCTATATTACCAGGAGTGGAATTGCTGGGTCAAATGTACTATCATTAGTTCTTATTCATATGCGACTTCCTGCAATAGTTCCATGTCAACCAAATGCTTTTTGAAATTATTGTTTGTATAGTTTCATTCACTAAGAGATAGACATGTTGTTTGATGTCATTAATTGTAATTTATCAATGTCTTTTATCACAGCATCTTATTAGAACTTTGTCCTACTTTGCCTATCCCTTCACCTCACCTATCCATCTACCAAGCTCTGTTGCCCTACTATTTCCCCTACATCTTCTTCCCTCCCCACCTGCCTGTCTCCTTCTCCTCTTTTCCCTCCCCAGTGGAATAGTTCTAGGTCCTGTTAGAGGTCCATTCTTTCCAAGTAGAGCCTTCCTTTCCCCAATCCTTTGCACTGTTCTTCTGTACATTCTATTTCTGCTGCTCTTCCTTCCCTCTTGATCCTTCTGTCTTCACAGTAGTTGTTAAATACAGTATTTTCTCTTTTGTAAATAAGTTATTTCACTCAGCATAATGACCTCCAGATTTATCCATGTTGTGTTTAAGGAATTCTTCATTGTTGTTTAATGCTGTATACTGTTTCATGTGTGTATGTACCACAATTTCTCCATCTATTCCTTAAGGGTATTTAGGCTATTTCCATCTTATTGTAATTGTGAATAATAAACATTAGTGCACATATATCTGTTTATATCTCAGCTCTGATTTCCTTGGAGTAATCTCTGATTTCCTGCAGGGAGAAAAATGGAATCAAATGAGAATTCAGATTTACATTATTATGGAAATGTCAAACTGCTTGTCAAAATGATTATAATCATAGTATATTCCCACCAGCAGGGCATGAGTGTTCCCATTTCTTCATATCTTTGCCAACATTTGTTGTTTGCTGTCCTGTTAAATTATTGTTGGTACAGTGACTCTGTGTTTTTCCCGTCTTCTTTTGTTGCTTCCTACATGATTCTAGACTTAGTAATTGATTTATTAAGTATTGTAACAAGAAGCTTCAAAATCAAGAAGGGGGTCCTTCAGGGGTGTATTCTGTCTCCATACCTTTTCAATCTGTATGCAGAACAGATCATCTGAGATGCTGGGCTGTAAACAAAGGGGAATGTGGCATGAGGATTGGTGGAAGAGTAATCAACAACCTGCATTATGCAGA
>NW_006400142.1:470041-471563 GCF_000299155.1 Elephantulus edwardii
GATTAGATGGATTGATTCTGTGACTGGGGCGGTGGGAATAAATACGTTTGAGATGGCTAGGTCGGCACAGGATAGAACAGCATTTAGAGCTCTTGTACATAGGTTCGCCAAGAGTCACAAACGACTCAATGGCACATAACAACAGCAACAAGAAGCTTGGTTTTGTCTTTCAGTTCTTTCTACTTGAGGAATGCTAAACATAGTTTTTACTTTTTGATTCTCTAACTGCAGTTCCTTGCACATTTCATCACAATACTTTGCTGTGTCTCCTAAAGCTTCCCTCAGGAATTGACTGTTTAGCTCTCTTATTTCAGCATTCCTTGCCCCTGTTTTTGGCTTATTTTCTTTCCAGTGCAAGATTCAGAGTCTCTGCTGAAATCTATTTTTGTCTTTTGTGTCTTCCCCATCTTTGCAATGACCTTTTTGTTTTCCTCATGGATAATATATTTTATATCAATCCACAACTCATCTGTTAATTTGTAATTCGATGCATCAAAGCTATTCTTGGAATACTTTCAATTTCTGTTTGTACCTGAATGTGAATAATTGATGTGTACCACAGATAGCCCTTAGCCTTATTTTGAAACCTGATATTGAATTTCTCCAGGGTCTCTGTCTACAGATGTAGTCAATATTATTCCTATGTAATTCATCAAGGAGAGTCATGTGTATAGTTACCTTTTTAAAAGAAAATGGAAATAAATAATTAATTAAGTGTACAATGTTCAATCATTTAATAAGCAGCCTCATTTTGTCACCAAGTCTGTATTTGGCAACAAAATACTGCTGCAGATTTTCCAGAAATAACTGGAACAGTGTCTTGACAGAAAACTATCAGACATACAAACTGAGAGTAGAAGAATTTGTGGCACTAGAGGCATTATTGCCAATGTCAGATGGATCTTGGCAGAAAGCAATGAGTACCAAAGACATGACTATTTATTGATTGTGTAAAGGCATTTGAATGTGCGGATCACAACAAATTGAGGCTAACCTTGAGATAATTGAGAATCCCAGAACACTTGATTGTGCTTATGAGAAACTTACACTTGGACCAGGAAGCAGTCCTCAGAACAGAACAGTGCAACACTGCATGGTTCAAAATCAGGAAAGGAGTGTGTCAAGGATGCATCCTGTCCCCATATCATTTATCTCTATATGCAGAATAGGTCAGTCAGGAAGCAGGGCTTTGTCAGTAGGAATGTGACATCTGATTTGGAGGGAGACTCATAAACAGCCTGTTATGCAGATGACACAAACTTGCTTGCTGAAACTGAAGACCCAAAGCACTTGTTGCAGAAGATCAAAAACTGTTGTGTTCAATATGGGTTGAAGTTTAACATCAAGAAGACAAAATTTCTTACCTCTGGGTCCATTGGCAGTAGCATGATAGATGAAGAAGAGATTGAGGGTGTTAACAATTACAGCTAGCTCAGCTTCACAATCAACACTATTAACACCAGCAGTCAGGAAATCAAAAGATGAATTGCACTGGGAAAATCTTCTGTCAGGGACCTCTTTA
>NW_006400142.1:473168-475416 GCF_000299155.1 Elephantulus edwardii
GATGGATTGATACAGTAACTGGGGCAATAGGGGTTTGTGTGTGGGAATTAATGAGACTGGCTCAGGACAGGGCAAGATTCAGAGCTGTTGTACCTGGATCACAGATGACTAGATGGCACAAAACAACAGTAACAATTGTGTTCTGTCTTTATTTCAAATTTTACGTTGCATCATCAATTATTATTAATGCATCCTGATTGCATGTTCAATCAATTTCCTACTGTAAAGGTCATAGAAATCTTCAATTTCTTCATCTTTGACTTTATTGCTTGGTGTATATATTTGAATAATAGCAGCATTCACAGATCTTCTTCGTTGGTCTGTGAATAGTATCCCATCACAGAACTGTACTTCAGGATATATCTTGAAATATTCATTATTCATTTGACTGCAACAGCATTCCTCTTTAATTTGCCATTACCAGATATCAAAGAAAAGGGTTGTCTTTAATATGGATAGAAACTGATTATCAAGAAGGGAAAAATTCTCACCATTGGGCAAATTGGCAGCTTCATGAAGAATGGAGAAGACATGGAGGTTGTTAATAATTTTGGCTTGCTCACCTCCACAATTAACACGATCAGCACCAGCAGTCAGGAAATCAAAAGAAGAATGCATTAATAAAGTCTGCTGTTAAAGTCCTCTCCAGAGTGCTTAGGAGCAGTGAGGTCAGTCTAGAGATTAAGGTGTGCCTGATCCAGTCTATGGTCTCTGCAATTAGATGCTATGTATCCAAAAGCTAGTCAATGACTAAGGATGATAGAAGAATTGATGTCCTTGAGTTGTGGTTTGAGAAGAGTGTTGAACATACCATGGTCTGCCAGGAAAACAAATAGGTCTGTCTTGGAAAGGGTTAAATCAAGGTTCTCCTGGAGGCTAGGATTGTGAAGCTCCATCTTGCATCCTTGGGCATGTGGCCAGGAGGGACCAGTCCTTAGAGAAGGACATCATATTTGGAAAAACTGTGGAACTGATCATGAGATGTAGACACTGAATGAGATAGACTGACATGACAGTTGGAGCAATGAGTCAGAGTCAGTGAGACTGGATCAGGGCAGGGCAGGGTTCAGAGCTGTTGTACATAGGGAAACACTGAGTCATAGGAGACTTGACAGCACCTAACAAAAAACAATATCCAATTCAAACCAATTGGCCAATCCCAGTGCTTTTAAGCTCACTAATACCAAGGATATCAGTTTTTATGTATTTCATTACATTTTTTACAACTTCCAATTTTTACTGAAAATTCTTTATAATTTGTCCAGTCCATTTGATTCCTTGTTCATAGGGGCATTACAAGTCAAAGTAGACTGCCCTTCACCATACAGAGAAACCAAGAATTTCCTTTATGGCTACATTTCTAAGAATCAACCTACACAGTCAATATGTACCTAACCTTTTGATTATGTAATAAATTATTCACCCCATTATAAAACACACAGCAACATAGAGAGAGCTCTATCGTAGTGGATGGAAAGTTAAGCTACCAAGACAAAGGTGGGTGATGAAGCCCTTAGGCCTGGTTTTAATTTTATTTGGTCAAGTATTCTTCTAAGTGGTATAGCACTGGTCTGTCAAAGTAGTCTGTGGTTGCTGTGATGCTAAACAGTGTGACACTTGGGGTTAAGGCTGAATGAAAGGACTAGTATTCTGAAACACAAGAAGTAGTGTGGATTCCTGAGGTTGCAGTTGATGTCCATTTAAACCTAGTAACAAATGGCTGGAGTTGAGTTGACCAGAACCCAACAAGATGAAGACAAGATGTTTCATTCTGTGTGGTAGTGTTGATTGCTAGAACATGATAATCCGCTCTCAACTGGATCTTTTACAGATGTAGATGCTTAAAATATCAACTATGATAGAAGATTCTTCAGAGAAAGATACTGCTTCCTCTGTGATTGGTTTAGTGTTGCTGTTGACATTGTCAATAGTTGAACATAATTTAATATAACTTAATTCTTCTGATTATGTTGTTTCCCATTAATCATCCAACATGTTTTGATGAATGTCCTAGTTCCAGTTTCATCTCTGACTCTATCTCATGGGAGTGTTGTTTTTGTTATGTGCTCTTAAGTCGACTATGTTTGGACCAGTATGTCAACAGAGAACTGCCAGATGTGCAGCCTGGATTTAGAAGAGGTTGTGGTACTAGGGATATTATAGTTAATGTAAGATGGATCTTGGCAGAAAGCAAAGAATACCAGAAGAATGTTTATCTGTGATTCATTGACTATGCAAAGGCTTTTGA
>NW_006400142.1:476729-478303 GCF_000299155.1 Elephantulus edwardii
TAGACCTGTTTGTGGCAGTTCTCAATGAACTCTGGTTGTGTTGTTCTGTTGTTCTCTGTTTTTCTGCTTCTGCTTATATTCTGTCTTTGTATTGTTCAGAAATCTCTCTGGCACCGAAGGATTTGTGCTAAATTCTGTTTCTTTTATTTTTGCTGGCCTGCTTGATTTAAATGTTATTCAAGGACATTATGACCAGTACTCCTCATTAGTAAACAATACACCTTGTTTACAGGTTTCCATCAACCACAGGTTGACAACCAATGTCCAAGGAAAGCCCTTTGAAGCAATAACTCACTATACCACAAAAGGCCTCTTCATTCCTTAACCAATAATCTCTTTTCTAATTTTGATGATACATTCTATAAAACTCAGGAGTGTGATTGCACAATCGTCTGTACCTATTTCAGTACCTGAAATAAAGTATCAGCTTTACAATGTTAAGTGGACAAATGATCTTTTAGGGAACTCTTGGGGTAAACTCCATTACAGTCCTCATTATTAGTCACAGGAAGTTTCCAGTTTTATTGCATCTCTGCTCATTTTTTAAAAAATTCAATCTGAATATGAGGTTTCATTTTGATTAATATTTTCTCTCTGAGACACCAGACCTCTGCAAGCTTTATTCATTTCTTTCTGATGGCAAATTTGTTCTTAGTTTTCATTTTGAGACAGATTGTTTGACAATATTTGTGACAAAGTCGAGAACCTAATAATCTTCAGCTCCAAACTCTTTGAGTTGGTGAGGATCGTCCGTCTTTCTTATTCCTGAACGTTGAAGGTCTCATAGCTCATTTGTAAGATCAAAACAGAACGGAAACTTTCTTAGGCATTTTGAAAGCTAAATCTGAAAAAGCACCTTGAATAAAAACCAAACCAAATAAAAACCCACAAGGACTCTTAATAACAAAATGTAGAATGTTCTAATTAGGATGATTGTAGTTAATATACTCACAGAGAAACTTCAATGCAAGTCATGTTCATAAAAATATTCCTTTAGGTTTAAGTTGTCAGATTTAGCAAATTGAAAACCTAGCATCTCTGTTTATATTAAAATTTCAGATGGATAATAAATTACGTCAGTATAAGCAAGCACTGTACAATATTTATTGTAATTTAAAACACCACACTTAAAATTTGTTCTTATTGCTGTTAACATGCTGTCAACTCACTTGTGGCACATAGCAACCCTATGTACATAATCTCTGAGGTCTGCCTGGTCCCGGACCAGTCTCACTCACTCCAACACACCTACCACCATTGTCCCATTTACTTTTTCAATACGTTTCACCTGGTATTTTCCTATCCTGCACTGTGATTTCACTCTTCTAAGCATATGTTCTTCTCCACGGGCCAGTCTTTTCTTGACACATGCCCAAAGTATGTGAGACAGAGCTTCAAAATCCTAGCCTACAGAGAGAAACTTAGTTCCGTCCTCTCCAAGACAGAACTATTTGTTTTCTTGGTGATCCTTGGTATGTTCTGGATTCTTCTTCTGCATCACAATCCAAAAGCATTGATTCTTTTTCTGTAATTCTGAGTAATTGTCCAGCCCTCTGATACATAGCAAGAAACAG
>NW_006400142.1:479533-480665 GCF_000299155.1 Elephantulus edwardii
ATCCAGATGTCACATTCTTCTTAAAATTGTACAGCTTCTCAAATTGTTTTATTTCTACATTCAGACTGGTTTGATATTTAGTTAAGATATAACTAATGAAGTACACATTTTCAGATTTTATACTATGCAGTTTTCTTGCTCTGATTATACTATAGCTCGTTGGTCTAGGCCTGGGTTTTGCATGAGCACAATGAAATGTTCCGGGATTTCTATCCATTTCAATGTCAGTCTTAATTTATTATAATTTAAACAATTTAAGCCTTTGTATACTCAATAAAACACTAATAGATTCCTTCTGGTATTCTCTGTTTTTAGCCAAGAACAATCTGATATCAGCAATTTTATCTTTTGCTCCATGGTCACTCCTAAATTCAGTCTGAATTTCTATCAGTTCTTTGTTCATACACTATTCTTGTCATTTTAAAATAATCTTCATAAAGCTTTTACTTGCATGTGATATTAATGGTATTGTTTGATAGTTCCTATAGTCTGTTGGCTCACCTTTTTTGAAAATGGGAATAAATATGTATCTTTTCTAATTAGTCATCTAGTCAGCTGTCGTCCAAATTTCTTATCTTACCTGCGTGAACATGTCTAGGATTCCATCTGTTTGTTTAACATTACCACTGGTATCCCATCAATCCCTGGGACCTTATTATTTTGCCAATGCCTTCAAATACAGCTTGAACTTCTTTGATCACAACTGGTTGTTCATCATGCACTGTTTCCAGAACTGGTTCTATGCCTGCAAATTATTTTTGGCACAGTGATTCAATGTATTCTTTCCATGTTCTTTTGAAGTTTTCTTAGTTACTTAGGATTTGAGCCAAAGTATCCTTTCGTATCTCAACTCAAGATTTGAATTTGTTCTTGATTATTTAAGCTTGACTACATCTGTGGAAAGAATCACTGGAAAAGCTTATATTCAGTAGTCAATCTCAAACTAGGTGATTATTGCGAAACAGATTTATGTGCAAATTCAAACTGAAGTTTAAGTATATGAACACTTGACAACAAGAATGAAAATATGACCTTCAGTTTATCCCACTTATTTTTTTTTAAAGTAATAATACATTTGTCCTGGAGAGGGTTAAACCGGGTGGCTCCTTGGAGGCAAGGATTCTGAGGCTCC
>NW_006400142.1:480885-481450 GCF_000299155.1 Elephantulus edwardii
TGAACACTAATGTAGAAGACCAGATAAATTATAAAATGACATCAAGGATATCATCTATGAAGAAAGCGAAATATCATTACAAAGAAACAAAAGATCAAAATAGTGTCAAAAGAAACTCGGGAAATTGGAGTAGAAGGTACAAAATCTAAATGAATGAATTATTGAAGTTAAAGAGAGGAGCACAATATTTCAAAATACAATAGGAGAAGATAAAGGTAAATATTGTGGAAGAATATGCAATGTTACGGAGCTATAAAACAAAAAGGTAAGAATTCACTTGGCATTTCTCAAACTGACAAAAATGAAAAATTAAAGCTTTAATTTGCAATACACACACACATACAATATTTCAATTAATTTTCTGAGTTATTCAATTCTGGCACAATAAGGTTGTAAAAGAAATGTATACATTGCCAATACAAAGTATATGAGCTTTGTAGGTTGTTGTTGTTGTTGTTATGTGTTGTCGACTCGTTTGCGACTCATAGCGACCCTATGTACAACAGCCCTAAACCCTGCTCTGTCCTGTGCCAATTGCACTGCCTCTGACACACCCATCCCGATT
>NW_006400142.1:482375-485498 GCF_000299155.1 Elephantulus edwardii
TAAACTGTTAGGGAAAATGATAGCCCATCTTTCTTTTGAATAGTGTATGGAAATTTTAACTACTGGCCTTTCAGTTAGTATCTGACACTTAGGCACTAAAATCACTAGGGCTCCTTTATTTGTTGCTAGAGGCAAAAATATTCTGAAACTGTGTACTTTAAAATAATAATTTCTTATAATAACATAATCTGTGGGCATAGACAACAAACTATCTTTAATAGCTTATTTAGACAGAATATTATATTTCTTTTCTACATAGTTATAAACCAATTTTAGTTTGTAATGCAATTATTTGGATATCACATGTTATCAAATGTGAGCTAAAGGTGATATTCATTTGAAAGTAAACCACGACATATACATTCTACATCTTTAACATATTCTCATGATTTAATGGGAAATCATTTACTATCTTAAAAGTCCAAGTTAAAGGAAAATATATTTTAAATAATGAGAATGGTAGTAGGCAGGTCTATACAAACTCCAGTCTCCATCATGTGGACTCCATTCATCTTGTCTCATTTAAGCTTATTTAAGTATAATTAACTGAATTTCAGAAGATTTTGTTAGTGGATTTCCTGGTATTTCTTCTTATGGACCTCTGAATATAATTAAATCTCAAAAATTGTGGTTATTAGCCAAGTATATTAACTATTTGTGCTATACATAGATCCTACATGTTGGTTAAATCCATTGCTACAGAGTCTGGCTCATGGCAACCTGTATTTTTCAGATTATAAATCTTTACAAAAGGAGACAACTCTCATTGTTCACCTAAATGGAGACTCGTGGATAGCAGGCTGACAAGTCATCCGTGATGCCAGGACTCCTACAAATTGTATGTTGCTTCAAGATTCCATAAAGTACATGTCCACTAATAGCATCTCTGGGTGAGGAGTTGCCCTGTCAAAACAACGACAAATAGTTTGAACGCACAAGCTGCTCCTTGAGGAAAGTGGTCCATTTCCTCTCATGTGATTTACAGTCTCTGAAAATGTGCTGGAAGTTCAAATATTAGTCATTTCCAAGTCAAGGGCACATAACAACAGCAAAATATTGTTGTTATTTGTTGTAGAGTCAACTGTAGCTCATAGCAACCCTAGGCACAGTAGTTCTATATCCTGCCCTAATCTCACTGTCTCTGATAAACCATTAAAATCTTTCCTGATCCTATCCCATCTTTATAATTTGTCCTGTGATGCAGCACGTTATTCTAGTCATTTTGGCAATCCTTATCCTTGAGGGACATCCACACATTTATTGACACTACTTTTCTCAGCATAAAGTTCCAATGGCTGGTTCTTTCTTTTGGCAGCCAATACTATATTTGATACATTTCCCCAACATCACAACTCAAAGGCAACAATTTGCCTTTTAATAATCCTTCTACATTTCACATGCAAAATATTTCGCAGATATTATTCAAAAGCAGAGGATCCAAAAGAAAAGCACACTGGGAAGAAGGACTGGCAATCAACTTCTGAAATAACGGGACTTTGGAAACCCTGTGTGTAATCGAACACCCTTAGAGTAGCCTAACAGACATGGTGCCTGAGTCTGAGCCCTCAAATTTGGAAACACAATGGAAGAGGAACAGTTGTAAGCAGACACAGTAACTGGGGTTATGGGAGTAGCTGTGTTGGAGTCAATGAGATTGGCTCAGGACAGGGCAGGTTTCAGAGCTGTTGTACATTGGGTCGCTATGAGTTGCAGGCAACTCAATGGCATATAACAACAAGAACAAGAAGCAATTAAACTATAATGCTTTCAGTAAAGTATACCTTAATTTATAAAGTAACATCCATTCTCTTTACAACTTTGAAGAGATTCATAACAGCATATTTGTTCAATGCAGTACATCTTTTGCTTTTTTAATTAATTTTTGTTTTATATCAATTTGTATGCAAAATACATATTACATTGTATTCCATTCATATAAAATGCATTTCACATATACCTTCATTTACATTGTGTCTCATACAATCATTGCCACATAATGTATTTTATAATGTTAATCATCACTGATCTATGTTCAGTATTACCCTTTTCAGGTCCCCACTGGGCCTTTCCTAATTCCTTCATTCCCTTTCTCCACTCATTAAGCTATATGACTATGTGATATCCCTCCTTTCCCACTCTCATGACCCCTATTTTTCCCCCTGCCCCCTTTGGACTTCTAAAAACATCTTACTAATTATCCTCTTATTTTTATAATAGTAGTCTTTTGCAAGATTTATCCTCATGAGACTGAGTTCGTTCTTAGCATAATATACTCTGTTGTCTCTACGAAGGTTTCTAGTACTTTTCAAAATTGTTGCCCTGGAGTGCTGCTTATTCTCAGTCCATTCATTTGTTTATGGACATTTGGGCTGCTTCCATGTCTTTGCTATTGTGAATAATGCTATTATGAACGTCACTGTACAGATGTGTTTGTATCTCAGTTCTATTTCGTTCTGGGTATAGTCGTGAAAGTGGAATAACTAACTGGGTTATATACAATTGCTTTATTCAGCTTTTTGTGAAAATGCTGAACGGCCTTCCAGATTAGTTACACCATTTTACAATCCCACCGAAAGTGTACGACTGCTCCAATCTTTCCACATCCTCTCCAACATGTATTGCTTGTTATTCTGTTAAACTTTGCCACTGCATTGGGATGAGATGACATCTCACTGTGATTTTGACTTGCATTTCAATTATTCCCAGTGATTTTTGATATTTCTTCATGCATCAGTTGGTCGTCCAAATGCCTTCCTTTATGAAAAAGTGCTTCTGTATCTTTTGCCAATTTTGTAATTGGGTTAGACGTGCTTTTTTGTGGAGGCCCAACATTATTTTCAAAACTTTTGTTATGAGACCCTTGTCTGAAATGTCATTGCCAAATGTTTTCCCGGTCAGTAGGTTTTCCTTTCACTCTAAAAAAATTTTTTTTGATGTTCATATCACATTCATCAATGCTGTATTCTCCTGGTTGTGTATTTCTGGCTGTATTTGCTAGCCTATTTAATATCATAGGCTAGGTCTTCTAAGTTTGCTCCCATTTTGTCTCTTTTGATATTTATGGTTTTGCACTTAACTCCTAAGCCCCTGATCCACCTTGATTAGTTGATTATATATATATAT
>NW_006400142.1:485668-489641 GCF_000299155.1 Elephantulus edwardii
AAAAAAAATCTGATTTATTTACAAAGTTTAGAATACATTGTTTTCACAAAATATCCTACCCACTTCCTTCACCCGACTCACTCATCGAATCTCTTATTGTTTCTTGTGGTAGTGTTTTTGTATTTTATAAAGGTCTTTTTGTGTCTTTAGTTAGATTTAGTTCCAATTATCTTAATTTGTGTTTGGCTATTGTATATGGTATAACTTACTTAGTTTCCTTAACTGTGATTGCTTTATTCCTGTAGAAAAATCCCACTAATTCTTGTATCTTGATTTTTTTATCCTGTCACTGTAACATTTTTTTGTTGAGTCCTTGGAAATTTATTATCATATCTTCTGCATATAGCAACAGTTTTACCAGCTTTACCAAGTCTTTGCTGATCTTGATGTCTCTTACTTTCTTCTCTTATAGAATTGGAGATACTTCTTCTCTGAATGTTTGGTCAAAATCAGCTATGAAGCCACCTGGGCCAAGAATTATTTTAGGTGGAGTCTTTTTATAACTTTCTCAAGTTCTTTGTGATGAGACTTTCCAAGTGTTTACATCCATCTAAGTCAATCTGAGTAGTGCATGAGTTTCTAGGGATTTGTCCCTTTCCTCTGTTGTTGTTGTTGTTGTTGTTGTTATTGTTATTGTTGTTGCTGTCAAGTTTAAGTGACTCACAGAAACCCTATGAACAAAGGTCCTGAACACACTTGTATAATTTTCATCCTTTCTCCAGGTTCATAGGTTTTCTGGAGGGAAGTCATTTCAAAAGCCGATGCCACTCCTGTTTCTAAGCTTGTTTTAATTGGAGAGCTCCACCAAACACTGTCCACCAGGGGTAACCATAATCACATTTGAAACATTAGTGTCACAGTGTTCAGCTTCACATCAACCACAGGTTACCTCTATACAGCAGATGGACTGACCAAGTCTATATGACCTAGAAGAATGTTTGACAAAAAACAATGAAAAACAGGCCTGAGGGCTGTGAATTAGAGTCACCCACCTTTGGCTTGATAGCATCACTTTCTGTCTACTAGGCCAACTGCTGGCAGACTCTGGGCCTGAGACTCCTAATTCATCTGGTAAGTCCCTTCTGCTGACACCCATTTGGGACAAAATGAAAGCCATAGAAGCCCTGAGCATTCCATATGTGTCCCTCCTCATGATGCAAGAGGCCATCCTAAAGTCCAGCTTGAACCAAGATCATAATACATATTTCCTCTAGGTTTTTAAATAGAGTATGTTGTTTTTGAGTTTCATCGATTCATAGATGACTCATAGTGATCCTATGAAAGAAAGAACTGAACACTTGTATCAATTCCATCATTTCTCAAAGTTCATAGGGTTTCTGGAGGCAAGCTATTTCGGAAGTAGATGCCACTCCTGCTTCCAAGCCTGTTTTAATCTGGAGCACCACCAAATATTGTCCATCATGAGTAACTATTATCCGATTTGACACATCAGTGTTACAGTGTTTAGCATCACAGCAACCATAAGTTACCTCTGTATAGCAATTAGACAGAGCTTGCTATACCAGTTAGAAGAATGTTTGACCAAATACAATTTAAACAAGGACTGAACGCCGCAGATTAAAATCACCCACCTTTGGCTTGGTCACATCACTTTCTATCCATTAGGCCCATAGAACTCTCTCTATGACTCACAGCAATTCTGTGAACAACAGATCTAACCCTTGCCCTACCCTGCGCCATCCCCACAATTGGAGACATGCTTGAGCCCATTGTTAAAATCACATCTACAGGCATTTCTAGGATAGAATGCTTGTTGAAATCTAAGATTATCATTTCCTGTTTAAATTGTAGGAACTTGAGATGTTGAAAACATTTTTTTATCTTTAACTAAATTATTATTGATACTGTTGTTAGGTGCCATTGAGTTGAGTGTGAGTTCACAGTGACCTTATGAACAAAAGATCTGAACCCAGTCCTGTCCTATGCTGTCCTCACACTACCTGACACCCAAGAGCCTGTTGCAGCAGTCACCTTGTCAAGACACCTAGTTAAGGGTCTTCCTATCCTTCACCAAACCTCCACCCTTTCCAGCATCATGTCCTCTCCACAGAAAAGCCTCTCTTAACAGCATGCCTAAATTATGTGAGGTGAAGCCTCATCATTTTTGCCTCAAAAGAGCACTCCAGCTTCACCCTCTCCAAGATATATCTGCTCATTCTCTTGGCCATTTATGGGATGTTCAGTGCTCTTCTCCAACACCACAGCTTAAAGGCATCAATTCTTTCTCTGCCACCCTGATTCACTGTCCAGCTCTCAGGTGCATAGCATGTAATTGGAAACACCAGGGCCTAAATCAGAAGTGCCTTAGTCCTCAAACTGACATCATTACTCTGCAAAAATCTGGAGAGGCCCCTAACTGCAGACTTTCCCAGTGCAATATGTCTCCTTAGTTCTTGATGGCTGGCACCAACGGTGTTATTTGTGGATCGGAGCATGATGAAGCTGTTGATAGTTTCCATCTCTTCTCCACCTATCATGACTGCTACCTATTTTTCCAGTGGTAACAATCTCTTTACTCTTGATATTGAGATGCAATTCATAGTGAAGGCTGCATTTCTTGATTCTATGCAACAAGTGCTTCAAGTCCTCCTCATTTTCAGCAAGCAAGGTGGTGTCGTCTGCATAATGCAAGAGTGTCCCCCCAATCATTCTCTTCATGGAGCCCAGCTTGCTGTGTAATTTGCTCAGCATGCAGATTGAATACGTAAGGAGAGAGAATACAAACCTGACACACTCCCGTCTCAATTTTAAACCATGTGTGTTCCCCAGCTCTAGAACATGCCTGTGTTCTGTAGCAGGTGTTTTTTAGCTTTCTTGTTGGTAGTTTTGTAAGCTTTATTCTTTTGTTGTTGTTAATTTCTAGTTTTACAACACTGTTCTGAAAAGATACTTTCTAATAGTTAATGTTTTCTAATTTGTTGAGGCTTGTTTTGTGCCATAATATATGATCAATTCTGAAAAATGTACCCTGTGCAATTGAGAAAAAAGTAAATTGACTTTTAGTTGAGTGCAGTGCTCTGAATACATCTACAAGGTGGGGTTGGCTGATTGTATTGTTGGGATCTTCTGCAGTTTGTTAAATTTATTTTGAGTTGACCTATCCTTTGGTGTGTTAGTGTCTCCTACCACTATTGTGGTCCAGTATCTTTATTTCCTCAATTGTGCTACTGTTTTGTGTTTTGCAGGTCTATCTTTTGACATGTAGATGTTGACCAAAGTTATGTCTTCTTTACCACTATATAGTGCCCACCCTTATCTTTTATTGTGATTTCCATCCTGAAATCTATTTTATCAGAGATTAGTATTGGCACTCCTGCTTTTTGAATGCTTTTTAAATGTTGTTGTTGTTGGCCTAGTGGACAAAAAGTTATGCTACCAAGCCCAAGGTGGGTGGTTTTAATCTGCAGCCCTCACGCCTAGTTTAAATTGTTTTTTTGTCAAACATTCTTCTAGGTGGTATAGCACTGGTCTGTGCATTGCTGTACAGAGGTAACTTATGATTGCTATGATGCTAAACACTGTCACACTGATGCATCAAAAGTGATAATGTTTACCCATGGTGGACAGTGTTTGGTGGAGCTTCCCAATTAAAACAAGCCTGGAAGCAGGAGCGGCATCCAATTCTGAAATGCTTGCCTCTGGAAACTCTATGTACAGTGCTCGGGTCTTTCATTTATAGAGTCATCTATGACTTGATGACTCCTAACAACATATAAATGATACGTTCTTTTCCTGAATTTGATCTTTTTTTATCTTTCTTAAAGGCAATATATTGATGGATTTTTCTTTTGTTATTCATTCTCTTATTCTTTTTCTCTTAATTGATGCATCCAAGCCATTTACATTAAGTGTGAGTACTGATAGTCCAGGCTTTATCACTGCCACTTTACCCTTTCTTTTTCTGGTGACTATGGTCTATACGCAAAAGAAACTCTAAAGATTGCACTGGAGC
>NW_006400142.1:491258-502206 GCF_000299155.1 Elephantulus edwardii
ATCATGCTTGGGAGGGTGGAGGGACAGCGCAGGAGGGGAAGACCCTCTATGAGATGGATTGATTCGGTGACTGGGTTAATCGGGATGGGTGTGTCAGAGGCGGTGTGGTTGGCGCAGGATAGAGCAGGGTTTAGAGCTGTTGTGCATAGGGTCGCTATGAGTCGGAAACGACTCGATGATACATAACAACAACAACGGTCCATACATTTTCCTTTAGTATCTCTGTGTGAAAGACCTGCCAAAGAATTTCTGCTAAAGTTGGTCTTGTTTTCACTAATTCTTTAGATTCCTGCCTTTCTGCAAATGACCCAATTCCTCCTTTGTATTTAATGGTAGCCTTGGTGAGTACAGGAATCTGACTGGCACTTACATTCTTTTCATCTTCTTTATATACCATCCATCGTTCTCTTGCTCATATGGTTTTGCTGAGAAATCAGAACTTAATCTAATTCTATCCCTTTTGTAAGTGAATCTGCTTTTCTCACAATGCTTTTAATATTCTATTCTTACCTTTGATTTTGGAGAATTTGACTATAATATTGTTCTTTCTTTTTTCTTCTGAGGCTTAGTTCATTTAGATTTTTCTAAGCTTCTTGGATGTAGATTTCCTCTTTCTTCATCATATCTGAGAAGTTTTCTTCTAGTCTCTTTATACAATTTTTCAGTATTTGACCTATGTCTCCTTGTGTTTTGGACTTCTTATCACAGATGTCTTGTTTCTTTTGCTGGTATGCCACCATATTCCAATATTTTATTCAGTATCCTTGTTTCCTCCTTGTTTTATATCCCTTTTTGTCCTCAGTGAGGTTCTTTCTTCTCTTCTAGCTCACTGACTCTCCATTGGGTAGGTTTTTTTTCTGCTTTTTTTGGTCCCTTTAACATTAGGTTTTGAAATTTAGGTGGGATAGACTTAAGGTCAAACTTTAATTCCTGTGGGCTTGATTTCATTTTCCTCAGCATCAGCATGAACTTCCATAAGAGTAGTTAGTAGTCTGTTCCACAGTCAGCTCCAGGCCTAGTTTTCACAGCTGATATTGAGCTTCTCCAGCGATTCTTTCCACAGATGTAATTGATCTGATCTATACATACCAGCAGGTGAAATCCGCGTTGCGTTTGTGTTTTTTATAAAATGTTTTTGTAATGAATAAGTCGTTGATTGTGCAAAATTTTATCATTCTATCTCTGGCTTCACTTCTTTCACCAAGTCCATGTTTTCCAACTGTTAATCCCTTTTTTCTGCTTTTTTTTTTAGTCCCTCTGGCATGTTGGAAAACATGCCATTTTCTTCTTGACATTCTAGATTGTATTTTCCTGCATTCCTCCTATTTCCAGTGCTGTGTTGGTTGTATCCTCTCTGTCTTGTGATGATTCTTAATTTCTAGTTTATTTTCGTTTTTGTTTCTATTTTTTATCTATAGTTTCAATTCTTCCTTTGATGTTTTGCAAATTCTTTGGAACCTGTTCATATAACAACCATATCAATGTATTTCTTCTGGCTCCATGTGTCAGGGAATTTAGCTTATTTGTGGGCCCATTCTTTCTTCCATAATTTGTACCTTTTTAAGGTACAAATCCAGAGAACTCCACATCAATATATTTATCTTGCATCTCTGTCTCTGGCATATTTTTTGGGTCTTCAATAAGTTCTAAGATTTTTGCACAAGACTTATTTGGTTGCTTTAGTCCTCCTCCCCACCAGCCCTCCACAATGTTATAGGCTGGCTGTTGCTTTCTCGACATTATGTGGGTTTGACATGTGTTGTTATGGGCCATCAAGTTGCCTGTGATTCATAGCAACCCTATGTAAATAACTGATCTCTGCTCTATCCTGAGCCCATTTCACCGTCTTCAACACACCTACCCCTATTATCCCAATTATTGAATAAATCCATCTCATCCAAGGTCTTCCTTTCTTATGGTGTCCCTCTACCCTTCTAAGCATGATGTCCTTCTCCAAAGACTGGTCCCTCCTGACAACATAACCAAAGTTTATGAGAAGGTGCTTTAAAATCCTTGCTTAGAAGGAGCAGCTTGGTTGGACCCTGCCCAAGACAGACCCGTTTGTTCTCTTGACAATTCGTGGTATGTTCAATACTCTTGTCCAGCACCACAACTCAAAAGCATCTGTTCTTTCTATCTATCTACCTATCTATCTATCTATAATTGCCCAGCTCTTCGATGCAAAACAAGCAATTGCAAATACTATTATTTGAGTCAGGTGTATCTTAGTCTCTAGACTGAAATCATTGCTCTTCAGTACTCTAGAGAGGTCCATGACAGCAGATTTTTCCAATGTAATTTGTCTTTTGATTTCCTGGCTCCAAGAGTATTGATCCTGGAGCAAAGCCAGCTGAAATTATTAACAATCTCAATCTCTTCTCTGTCTATGATGATGCTGTCAATTGGTCCAGTAGTGAGAATCTTTGTTTTATTGATGTTGAACTTCAATTTGTATTGAAGACTACAATCACTGACCTTTGGAGCAAATGCTTAGGTGCTTCTCAATTTGAACCTTCAAAGTTGTATCATCTACATAATGCAGGTTGTTGATGAGTCTCAATTGTATCTGCATTGATTGGAGATAGTTCTTTAACTTTATGATACTACTACTGATTAGTTGCTTTCTTAAATGTTTCATTTGGATGGTTGCTGTGCAAATAAAATACCTAATCATATATTCCTTTTAAATAGTTCTTTCCCTCATCTGTTTAAACGAACTAGGTTGGCAGGAGAGGAAATTGTGTAACAATGAAATAATTATTTTAAAAAGAGAAAAGTGAATGGTATGGGACCAGGGAGGAAAATGTGCAACAATGAATGAATATCCAAGTTCACTGTAAACTTTTATTAAAATCTCAATTTTTTTTTAAAAAAAGTTTCATCTGTGGAAGTGGGCCATTCTCACTACCAGAAGTTATTTCTGGCCTCTGGAGTGAGAAAATATGCCTTTCTTAAAGTTCTTTGATCTCCTTTGGTGTGCAGTGAAACCCTGTATAAAACGTGCCTTATTGCATCCCTGTCTCCTAAAGTTTATTGTCCTATTTGGTCTGAGGAGTGCCCCAAGGTCACGTTCATCAATTGAATCCGTTTCTCTACAGGGGAGTTCTAAGTCCCTCCCTCCCCACACCTCATGTCCAGAAGATAAGAGTAAGTATCTTATCTGATTCCATCTCTTGATTTCTTGATTGTTCTTCCTTTGGTGTTTATTATGGATCCAAATTAAATGAAATCATTAATAACGTCAAATTGTGTTCAGCATTTGTAATGATGGTGCTTAAAAAGAACTATCTTTACTTTTATATATGGAAATATAATCTAATCGATTATCCTCTTCAGTAACTTGTTTATCTTTGTTGTGTTTCAAAGATCTCCCTGGATATCATCAGTCATAGATCAAACCAATAAGAAAATATATTGATTCATTTGAAAACACACAAAATAGACTTATTTTAAAATGATAGGCAAATATTCTATATATTGAACATTTTCAATTTTGTTTCTTCAGATATTTAATATTTTTAAAAAATTAGATATCCTTGAATACATCATACATAAACATGCACTAGTGTGTGCACATACACATAGTATCACTTATTCAATTATTTGAGATCAATACAATCAGAACAGCTGTTGCTGTTGCTGTTTACCATCAAATCAGAATCAACCCATAGCTGACCCTTCAGCAGGTTTTCAGGGGCAATTAATCACACAGAAGGATACTGTCCATCTTTCTCCCATTGAACAGCGTATGGATTTGAACCAAGTATCCTGGCTTTGACAGATCAATTCATTCCCACAAAGCCACTAGAGTGACTTCTATGTCATATTTTGTTGTTGTTGTTGTTGTTGTTGTTATGTGCCGTCGAATCGCCTGCGGCTCATAGCGACCCTATGTACAACAGCCCTAAACTCTGCTCTGTCCTGTGCCAATCGCACTGTCTCTGACACTCCCATTCCAATTATCCCAGTCACTGAATCAATCCACCTCATAGAGGGCCTTCCTCTCCTGTGCAGTCCCTCCACCCTTCCAAGCATGATGTCCCTCTTAGTAAAATTAGTAAACTAATGACTTTTTCATTATCCAGCACTAGTAAATTATACTTGAAATAAATTGGATAATATTTTAATACTTTGAGTAAATATGTCATTTATCTTTATACCTGGCAGGAAAAGACCAATTTTCTATGTAGTCTTTCTTTTATTCTCTTAATATTGTGAGGTTCAGAAATATCTAACTCAGTTGATTTTACCTTTCATAAATGCATATGCACATGTTTTATGATGTTGATAACGAGACTGAATGCCTGCAGCATTACAGAAACCATTTTCATCTCCATCACCATTCCATCCCCAATTTAAAGAAGAGATAGAAAAAAAAAATAAAAGCACTCAGAAGTGAAAATCAAATCTGAAAATAAAAATTACATGAAAGTAATGGAGCAATATTGTCATGATCACATTGTTCCTTTACCTGCTAATTCATTTATATTTACAGTGTATTCATTCTGAATAGAACAAAAGAGAAAGACCTAAAAGGGTTTATGCTGCACATTTAAAATCAACATTTGGTGTTTTATTAAATTAAGAGTATGGAATTCAGTTGAATGCAGTCATACATACAATTTTCTCTTATACTATAATGGATATGGACTTTTCAGATTTTGAAATATCATCAATCCATGATAGAAGTATTCCTGCTTTTAGGTGTTGTGAAGATGATTTCTGCTCATAGTGACCCTATGGACAACAGGTCTGAACCCTTTTTATCCTGTGTTGTTGACGTCTCTGACATATTTGAGCCCCTTATTGTCTTCTTGAGGGTCTTCCTCTCTTTTTCCGACACTCAAACTTTCCAAAAGTTATGTCATTCAGGAAGAATAGTTTCTTCTAGCAACAGACCCAAATGAAATGAAGCTTTGTTATCTTTGCCTCCAAGAAGGACTCAGTCTGTACTTTGTCCAAAACATACCTGTTGGTTCTTTTGGAAGTCTATAGAATATTCATTACTCTATTCCAACACCACAGCTCAAAGACATTAATTTTTCTATTATCCTTTTTATTATCCGACTCTCAGATACATAGTATGTGATTGAAAAGGCCACACCCACCTTAGTCTTCACAATGATATCATTGCTCATCAGTAATTTGGAGAAGACTTTGACTGTGGACTGTCTCATACCAATATGTCTCCTTAACTCCTAACTGCTGATACCAAATGTACTGATGGTGGATCCAAATAAAATGAGATTGTTGACAATTTAAACCTTTTCTCCATCTATCATTGTCTATCAGTTCAGTATTGATATTTTTTGTTTTATTGATGTAATTATGTAATGTCTTTTAAAGGCAATAGTCTCTGATCTTCAATAAGTACTCTAAGTTCTCTTCACTTTCAACTAGCAAGGTTATGTCATCTACATAATACAACTTGTTTATAATCTTCCTCCAATTCTGAAGTTGTATTGTTTTCATATAATTTAGCTTCTGAAATGATTTGGTCAGAATATAGACTGAGTAGGTGTGGAGAAATGATACCACCCTGATACACACCTTTCTTCATTGTAAACCAGGTATATTTCTTTGTTCTGTTTGCATAAGACACGACTTCGATGCGCACCTTTCTTAAATTTCATTCATGTAATAGTCCTTTGTTCTTGCTGTAGGTATAGTTTTCTCATGGGGACAATCAAGTGTTCTGTGATTCCCATTCATCTTAATGTTAGCCAAAATTTGTTTGAGGGCTTTTACTTTTTTTAACTATGATTTTAATGAAATTTTTTTTAGTATGATTTAATGGAAGTTTACAGAAATTTGTATTAATTCATTGATGTATATTTCCCTTTCTTCTCCTTTTCTATCCTGCACTCACTTTGTAATGCCCTTCAGATTCCAGATCCTTACTTGTACACAGATAATGCCTAATCATATATTCCTTTCAAACAGTCCTTTCCTTTATCTGTTCCAGCACAGTGTTCTGACAGCTTAGCCAATAGCTTATTCAAGAGTTTGTTGTTCTAGAGATATGTTTTGCATGAGCACAATCAAGTGTTCCAGAATTCCTATTCTTCTCAACTCTAGCCATAATCTGGAGTGATCCACACAGTCAAATATCTCTGCGTAGCACAAGTAGTGATTCAATATATAGCCCCCAAAATCAATAGGATACCATTTCAAATAACAATGCAGCCCTGCATGTGCTCACCAGTCTACACCAGTAAGTTTGGAGGACAGTTATTTGATCAAGATCCATATGTATCCCCATTCCCAAGAATGGTGATCAGCAGAATATATAATAATAACATTAATATCACACACAAGCAAAATATTGCTGAACATAACCCAAAAATAGATTGCAAATAGACAGATAAGTGCCAGAAATCAAAGCCTGGTTTAGAAAAATCTGTGGCATCACAGCTGTTGTTACTGATTCTCATTGGCTGAAAGCAGAAAATAACATGCTGTTGTTATGTGCTGTCAAGTCACTTGCAACTCATAGTGACCCAATATAAAACCGCTCTGAAGCCTGCCCTATCCTAAACCAATCTCACCATCTCTAACAGACCTAATCCCATTTCTCCAGTCACTAAATCAATCCATCTCATCTTGGTCTTCCTCTCCTTTGCTGTCCCTCCACCCTTCAAAGCATGATGTTCTTATCCAACTACTGGTTCCTCCTGGCCATAGTTTCAATGTATGTGAGAAGGAGCTTCAAAGTCTTTGCCTCCAGGCATCAGCTTGGTTTCACCCTTTCCAGGACTTACCTGTTTGTTCTCCTGAAAGTCCATGCTATGTTCAACACGCTTCTCCAGCACCACAACTCAAAGACATTGATTCTTCTTCTATCATCCTTAGTCATTGTTGAGCTCTCTGACACATTGCAAGTAATTGCAAAGACCATGACCTTTATCAGGCACACCTTAGTCTCCACATTGACATCATTGCTATTCAGTATCCTAGAGAGGTTCCTGACAGCAAATTTTCCCAATGCAATTAACTTTTTTTCCCCGACTGCTGGTGCTACAAGTGTTGATTGTGGAACCAAGCAAGCTGAAGTTGTTAACAATCTCAGTATCTTCTCTATCATGAAGCAGCCAATTGGCTCAGTGGTGAGAATCTTTGTTTTCTTGGTGTTGAGCTTCAATCTGTATTGAAGACTGCATTCACTGACCTTCTGTAACATACACCTCAGGTCCCCCTCAGTTTCAGAAAACAAACTTAGGTCTTCTGCATAATGCAGTTTGTTGATAAGTATTCCTCCAATCCTAATGCCACATTTCTTTTTTTTATAAAATCCAGCCTCCTGAATGATCTGTTCTGCATATAGATAAAAATGATGTGGACATGGGATGCATCCTTGATGCACACCTTTCTTGATACTGAACCATGCAGTATTTCGTTGGTCTCTTCTGATTCCTCTTCTTGGTCCAGTAAAGGTTTCACATGAGCACAAATAAATATTCTGGTATTCTCATTCCTCTCAAAGTTAGCCATAATTTCTTGTGATCCACATATTCAAATGCCTTTGCACAGTCAAGGAAGCACAGATAGACATTTGTTTGGTACTCTCTGCAACCAGTCAAGATACACCTAATGTTGTTTATGATGTCCGTAGTGCCACGGACTCTACTAAGCCAGCTTGCACACTTGACAATTCTCTGTTGATGTGCTGCACTGTAACAATGTCTATTTGTGTTTTATTAATTATGCTTGTGACAGATGGGTAGTAAATAATTATAAAAGTGATAGAAATAACAAAACCTTTAGAAAGATATTGAGAAGTAGATACTAAAAAACAAGCAAACATAAACTTAACACTTTTTTTTATTTAGACTGCTTGAGGATAGAGTAAGAGATTACTTAAATGATATAAGTTAACAAAATTAGAGTAACGGTTTATCACAAATGAAGAGCCTGAGCGGTTCAAGCAACTCACTTTTTGGTTGCTAACTACAATATTAGTGGGTTCAGTTCTGCCAAGAAATGTCTTTGCAGAAATAAATAATGATGCATGTGTTTCTGAAAAATTACACATTGAAATTCCTGCAAGTACAGCTCTACTTTACCATAAGCGGTCTCTATGAGTCAGAATCAACTGCATTTAGTTGATAGTGTAGTCTCAATTATTGCACTAGAATTGAGACCCTCTTATTCCTGGCCTTCCAGTGGATTTTGGAGGCAATAAAACACATGGAACAAAACTATCTGTCTCTCTCCTGAGATGCTTGTTAAGGATTCAAACTACCAGAGACATATGATTTTGGCTTTAGTAGGCCAACTCACTGATAGATTTGTCAACCAAAATTTTATAAACACATGTAATCTTAAGTAGATACCATGGACTACTAGGAGAACAAACAAGTTTATCCTGGAGAGGGTGAAGCCAGGTTGCTCCTTGGAAGCAAGGACTCTGAAGCTTCATCCAGTGTTCTTTGGACATGTTGCAAGGTGGGATCAGTCCTTGGAGAGGGATGTCAAGCTTGGGAGGGTGGAGGGACAGCACAGGAGAGGAGGACGCTCTGTGAGATGGATGGATTCAGTCACTGGGGTAATGGAGATAGGTGTGTTGGAGACAACAAGATTGGCAAGGGATAGAGCAGGGTTTAGGGTTGTTATACATAGGGTCGCTATGAGTCACAGGTGACTCGACGGCATATAACAACAACAACAATCCTAAATAATATATAATAAACTAGTACAAACAATGATGTAATGTATCGATTGTGCAAAGGCACTTGACAGTGTGGATCACAACAAATTGTGGCTAATAATGAGAAGAATGCAAATCCCAGAACACTTGATTGTGCTCATATGAAACCTAAACCTAGGCCAAAAGATCACATATAAACTGAGCAAATGCACACTGCATAGCTAAAAAATCAAGAAAGGAGTGTGGCAGGGATGTGTCTTCTCCATAACTTTTCAGTCTGTATGTGGAATAGATCATTCAAGAAGTTGGGCTTAATGATGAAGAATTGGAGGAAGACCCATCAACAACCTGCATTCTGCAGATGATACAGTTTTGCTTGCCAAAAGTGAGGAGGAATTGAAGCATTTGCTGCAGAAGGTCAAGAACTGAATTCTTTAATATGAATCGCATCTCAACATCCAGAAACAAATATCCTCACCACCTTGCCAATGAACAACATGATGATAAGGAAAAGATTGTTAATCAATTAATCTAGCTTGGATCTACAAGCAACACCCTCAAGACCAACAGTGAGGAAATCAAAAGACTATGTTCACTAGCACAGAACAACAACGGCGCTCTAGAGAGAAAGGTATGCCTTATCCAAACCATGGTCTTTTTACATTTCATGTTATGCACTTGAGCTCCGGACAATGAATAAGGATGCCAGAAGAAGAAATGACAGCTTCGAATTGTGATGCTGGAGGAAAGTATTAAACATATTATGAACTTTCAGGAGAATAAACAGGTTTGTACCGCAGAGAATAAACCAGGTTGCTCATTGGAGACAAGGATTTTGGAGTTCCATCTTACATACTTCAGCATGTTGCCGGGAGAAACAAGTCCTTGGAGAAGGACATCATACTCTGAAGGTTAGAGCGTCAGCACAGGAGATCAAGACCCTGAATGAGATGGATTGACTGACTGGGGCAATGGGGTCAAGTATATCAGAGATGGTGAAGGCGGCTTAGGATATAAAAAATGTCAAGAGTTGTTGTTCGTAAGTCGTTGTGAACTTGATAACACTTAAGAGCAACAACAATCAAGAGCTGTTCTGATTATGAGAGTGATTAAGAAACATGCAAAATAAAAGAAACATTTTATTTTATGTTTCCTAAGATTGCTATGAGATAGAATCAAGTTGAAACAACTAGCTTTATATCTGTGAAATTACTTCTTTAATACGTATTAGATCTTATTTTTCATGTTTTCATTTTGCACACAAAATTCATATATATTTATTTGTATTGTATTTCAAACATTCCTTCATTCATAGTTTGTATCGTACGATCATTCTAATACATTTTGTTATATAAAATTAATCATCATCGATCTATGGTCATTCCTAATTCCTTCACCACATCCTTGCATGCACCAAACTCTGTGACTTCATGATTTCCTGCCCCCCATTCTCAGGTTCCCTTCCCCTGTTTCTTCCTCTTTGGGATTTTATATACCCCTTTCTAATTATGCTTCGATTTTTACAAAAATATTCATATGCAATATTCATCCTAATGAATCTGATTCAATTAACTCACTGTAATTCTCTCCAGCCTCTCTCATTTGTGCAGTATATTTGAAAATCATTGCTTCTGAGTGCTTCGTAGTATTTCATTGTGTGAATGAATCACAATCTATCAATCTATTCATTTTCAAATCGATATTTAGGCCATTTACATTTTCTTTCTATTGAGGAAAATGCTGCCATGAACACTGGTGTACAAGTCTCCACTTGTGTCTCAGTTGTGATTATATAATATTTTACTGAAATTGATGGTGAATCAAAGTAAAATGAAATCATTGAGAATTTCATTCTTTTTTCCACGTATCTTAATGTGGCCTAGTGATCCAGTGGTGAGGATTTTATGCTGTTGTTCTTGAGATATAATCTTTATGTCATTTAAATGGAATTCACAATGAACATTCATGCTAACACAGTAGAGGAATCAGAAAGTATATCTCATTGGAAAGATCCGAAGAATGAGGAAAGTGTGCCTGATGCAAAATGGAATTTTAAATAATGGGCACAGGATAAGAACAGACACTTAACCAAAGAACACATTCAGATGGCTAACAAGCACATGAAAAAAAATGTCCAAAATCCCTAGCTCTAAGAGAGATGCAAATCAAAACAACTATGAGATATCTAACCTCAGTCAGAATAGCAAAATTTAACAGAACAGCAAGCAACAAATGCTGGCGAGGTTGTGGAGAAACTGGAACCCTGATTCACTGTTGGTGGGAGTGTAAAATGGTGGAACG
>NW_006400142.1:502707-503986 GCF_000299155.1 Elephantulus edwardii
TAGGTATTTTTGTCATGACAGGAGTCCAGAGAGAAGGCTGCATTGTGTGGTGGACCTGGGAAGAGGGACTGTAAAACAATGAAAGAATTTTTCTTTTACTTTTCTAAGAGGGCAATGTACTGGGGGGCATAGGGTTGTGAGGGGAGAAAGTGCCACAATGAATGAATGGAAATCCAAAGTCTCTGTAAATTTTCATTAAAATTAGTAATATTTTTTTAAAAAACAAAGGGGTGATGCAAAGAAAGTTAGACAAAGGAATTGAACAGCCCAAGAAAAATTAATATCTTTGAATGTGGTGTTGGCAAACAGTATCAAATAAACCATGGACTGCTAAAAAACCAATCTCACTTGGAAGAAATGCAGTTAGATTACTCCTTGGAGGTCAGGATGTCCAGCTATGTTTCACATATTTTGGACGCATCATCAGATGGGGCAAATCCTTGGAAAAAGACATCATGGTGGAGTAGGTAGAGGTCAGCAAAGCAGAGGAGGACTTTCAAGAAGGTGGTCTGAGGCCATGACTGCACAACACACTTGTGTATGGTGAGAATGATGAGACTAGCTCAGGACAGGGCAAAATACAAATTCGTTGTTCACAAAGTCACTGGATCAGCTAGAAGGTGTCTAATGACAACCACCACAGCATTTGACTATATTAAATAGATAGTAGACCAAGTGTTTCATGTTCCGCATGCTGTGAAGAAAATATGTCATTCTGGCCATGTTCTGTTGAAATGCTTTCTGTATCATTTATTTCATGTTCTTTATTCTAGGTAGTTAAAGATGTGTGTACACATCAGAATATTTTTAAGAAGTTGTAAGAATAGCAAAAAAAGCCACTTGATAAAATAACAAAAATGAAACTTGGTCTCCACCCCATATAAAGATAAGGAAAATGTGAAAGTAGGTGCTCCCAATGCTCTTTACTTTGTTCTGCATTATCCTTGTATCTCCCTTGAATTTAGCTTGTTTCCCCCCATACTATTAGTTTCATCATGTTATCACTGTCGTTGTTGTTGTTATGTGCCATTGAGTGGTCTGCAACTCATAGCCACCCTATGTACAACAGCTTTGAAGACTGTCTTATCCTGAGCCAGCCTCACTGACACCGACACACCTGTATCCATTACCCTAGTTACAGTATCAATCCATCTTATCTACAGTATTTCCCTCTTGCCACTGTTTCTCCACTCTTCCAAATATGATGTCCTTCTTCAAGGATTGGTCCCTCCTGGCCACGTGCCCAAAGTATACAAGAGAGAGCTTCAAAATCCTAGCC
>NW_006400142.1:504086-524300 GCF_000299155.1 Elephantulus edwardii
CAACTCTCTGATGCATAACAAGTGATTGCAAAGACCATAGACTGTATCAGACATACCTTAGTATCCAGAGTGACACCATTGCTCTTCAGTACCTTGGAGAGGTCCCTAATAGAGAGGAGATAAGATACTAACTCCAAATCTGGAACTCTGAATGCACTAGTTGCTTTAAGGGATAAAGGTGGGCAGTGTCCTATCATGTGACTAACAATCTCAAAAATCCTACTGAAGAGTCAACTGTGAATTGAGTCTGACTTAAGATCCATAAAAGAAAGTTTCCTCTGATGAGCAATCTGGTTATATTTCATCTAAGACAAATTTGTTTGTTCTTTGGTAGTTATGTAATATTCAATTCTTTTCACCAACACCCAATTTAAAGATGTCAATGCTTATTATATCTTCCTTATTATTTCATTTCACATACATATAATTGTTGCCATTATTATTATGTGTTGTCAAGTGTCTTGCAACTCATAGCGACCAAATGCACAACAGTTGCAAACTCCACTCTCCCTCATACCAACTTTATTATCTCTGACACACCTACCCCCATTACCACAGTCACTGAATCAATCCATATCATTGAGGGTCTTCATCTCTTGCACTACCCCTCCATCCTCTCAAGCATGGTGTCTCTCTCCAATCCTGCCTTGCAACATGCCCAAAGTATGTCAGACAAAGCTTCTTAATCCTTGCCTCCAAGGAGCAGCCTGGTTTGAAAATACCATGGTTTGCATCCTGAGCACTTTACTTTTCAAACTGATATCCAGCTCTGTTTGCCTTTACAATTTATTTTAAATCTAAGTCAAATGTTTACAAATGAAATATCTAAGTTAAAAACTTAAATTCCTCGTCTTTATATTTTTTTAATTAAAATAGTAGTTGGCCATTTATTTATGCAGGGCATATTTTCCACAACTATTTATCAAGTTGCCAAAAGAACAGAAAGTTATGTTGTGAAAAAAGTACAACTGGATTGTTCCTTGGAAGCAAAGCTGGTGAAGTTTCTTCTTACATACTGTGGACATGGTTTTAAGGGAGGCTATTCCTTGGAAACCATGCTTAGTAAGGTGGAGGGCTAGTAAAGAGAGGTAGATGGCAATGGATTCAAGTGTGTGGAACATGATAAGGATGGCCCAGAAAGAACCAAATTTCAGATCTCTTGTTTATAGAGTAGCTACAAATCATATTCAACTTTACAGCACTGAAAAACAGCAACAACTTATCAAGTAGGAATAAGATATCATTGCTGATGTCAAATGGATGTCTGGCTAGAGAAGAATGCGTATTTGTATTTTATTGACTATGCAAAGTCATTTGACTGTGTGGATCTTAACAAACTATGTTTGAGAGGATAAGTAATCCTTGAACACTTAATTGTGCTCAAGTGAAATAGAAAGTGAAGACAAAGAACTTTTGGTTATTATCTCCATAAAATATAATGAATAGGAATGACTGTCTGAAGCACAATGTGAATGAAGGATAGTGTAAAATACAATGTATATAAACTTTGTATGCAAACAGATATGAAATTTTCTAAAAAGGAAGCTGTTTTCTGAACAGAGAAAACATTGTATGGTTCAAAATCAAGAAAAGAGTGAGTCAGGGATGTATCCTTTCTCCACACATTATTCAGGTTTGTATGATAAACAAATATTTCTTGAATGTAGATTATATGATGAAGAATGTGACCCCCAGACCAGAGGAGGACTCATCAACAACTTGATTTATGAAGATGACACAACCCTCCTTGCTGAATGTGAGGATTACTTGAAATGCTTGCTTCAATTAAAACCTTCAGTATAGCTTACATTTCAACATAAAAAAAAATCTTCACCACTGGGCCAATAGGCAGCATCATGACAGATGGAAAAAGGATTGAAGTTTTCTGTGATTTCATATTAATAGGATCCACTATAAACACCGTTAGTACTAGATGTCAGGAGAAGAAGAAATATATTACATTGGGTAAGTCTTCTGTAAGGGCTCTTTCAAAGATTCTGAAGGGGAAGACTATCATTTCAAAGACAAAGTTGTAGCTGAATCAGTGTGTGATCTTTTCAGTCACATGCTACTCTAAGCAGTGAATATGGAGGAAGAATTTTCTCTTTAGAGTTGTGGTGTTGGATAAGGCTATTATATATCTCATGGACTGCCAAAGAAATAAAAAGCTATACCTTGGAAAAAGTGCAGCCAGAGTGCTTCCTGGAAGCATGCATGGCAAAGCTTCATTATTCATATTTTGGGCATTTTTTATTCAATAGCAGATTCTATTCCTTGGAAATAGACACTATACTTTGAAGCTGTGGGGTCACCTAGAGAGAGAGGACGACCACAAACAAAGAGGATTGATACAATTACTGCAGCTATAGACCAAAGTGTGTCAGAGATGATGAGGATTGCACAGGAAAGGACAATGCTCAGGTCATAGGTCACAGTTTTGTTGAATCCTATGCAACTATATGGTATCTAAGAACTACAACTAATTAAATGACTCCTATTTATAAAAGGTTTTTCTAGATGTCTGGATGCAGACACAAAACAAGACCTCTTTCTTCTTACTAAAGCTGCTGTTTACTTTCAAATTTTACAATAACAACTCATCCTATCTAAAACTTTCAAAAGTATGATTGCATTTTATAAATCACACCTGATTTAAGTCATTTTTTTCTTTCTTTCTCTTACATCTGAATTTGATTGCTGAACAAATAATAAGGGTGAAAGAATAAGTTCAGTCTTGTAGGAGATGCAACCAAGGTGCTCCTTAGAACAATGATCTTGAGACTTCATCTCATATACTTAGGGCATCTTACAAAAAAGAGCCAGTCATTGGAAATAGACATTAACAGAGAAAACCGGAGGAACAGAGAATGATAAGAAGACCTTCAACAAGATAGATTGACACAGCAATTATAACAATACATTCAAGCAATTTAGAAATCATGAATGTGGTCTAGGAAAGAATAAGTTTTGATCTGTTCTTCATAGGTTACGGTGAGTTATAATTAACTGGGTCACAGCTTGTCTCACAAGGGTAAATTCTCATGGAATTTCTATATGACTTGACTCCAGATTGTATACTAATGAAGGAATTTCTTTTCTTTTTTTTTTTTTCTTTTTTCTCTCTTCGGAGGGGGAAGCGAGCTGGTGGGGAGGGGTGGGCAGGGAGAAAATTGCGGCAATGAATGAATGGAAATCCAAAACCTCTGTAAAAAAAATTAAAAAGAAAAAAGAAAAAAAAAGTTGAACTGCAATCCCAAAGGCAAGCAGTTCAAATCAACCAGCTGCAAGCTGCTCTGTGGGAGAAGGATGTGCAATCTCCTCCCATGTGATTTCTGCCTGTAAAAATGTGTTGGAGGCTCAGCTACGGGTCGGTTCTGACTTGATGGCACACAACAACATGGATATACTTCTCCAGATGTTTATGTGTTTTTGTGTGTGTATATATTTGTGTACATGTATGTTTGTGTATGAGAAGGAGAACACTCAATGGCATTGAGTCTTTGTTCTTCTCTAATCAGTGTCCAACTTTCTCAGGCATATAAGCTAACTGATAACGGGTGGGCACACCTTAGTGTTCAATGTAACACCTTTGCTCTTTAACATTTTAAAATGATCTATAGCACCATATTTTCCAATGAAATATATTATTTGATTTTTAAAAATATTCCTTCCATAAGTTCTGATTGTACAATCAATTAAAATTAAATCCCGTACTGCCAGCTTAACTCTCTTTATCATGATGTTGTTTATAGGTTCAGTTGTAAGGATTTATTTTTTTTCTTTCTGTTAAGGTATAATTTATACTTCAGGATACATTCTTTATTTTCCATCAGTAAGCATCTTAATTCCTCTTTACTCGTAACAAGCATGGTGAAGTAATCTGCATATTGCAGGTTTGTAACAAGCTTCCTATAATCCTGATGCTGTGTCGTTTCTAGAGTTGAAAATCATAAATGATTTGCTCAGCATACAGATTGAATAACTGTGGTTAACAAATTCCAAATCTGATGCACATTCTTCCTTATTTTAAACCATGCAATAACTCCTTGGTATTTTAAGGTAACTGCCTCTTAGTCTTTGCGACCTTAATCAGTAAACTAGAGAAAAATGTCTTTATAAACTAAGAAGTTACAAACTATAAACCAGATGATTTTTGAAGCTGCTAAAAATATCAAAATGTGAACACTTGTTTGGTACAGTGGATACTCTAACATTATGACAGGCATTAACCTTGATTCCATTTAAATATGTTTGTTAATAAAAACAACATCACCTCAATTGGCTTACTCCTCTTTATAGTTCAACATTTTCTTTTGCTTGTGAGCTCTGCAAATTTTCAATTAAAAAATTTAAAGTCCATACAATACAGCAACAATGCAAGTGCTCTTTCAAGGAAAACTTTATATTTTATATCCAGAGGCATTGTATCTCTTTTTTCTTCTGTTGGACCGTCTTAATAAATCAAATATTTCAACTGATATTTGGGAGAAATATTAGTTCATGACATGATATCATTTTTCCCCATAAGGAATCTACAACTTCTTACTGATAACATTTTAAATTTCATAACACCTTTGAGAGTTGAAGGCAGTAGGCATCTAAACCCAAAAAGGATGATGAGATATAAAATATTGCCTTTCTTCTTTAATATAAGAAGATAAGAATCTTTGGTTTGAGTTTTGCTTCCAAATAAACTTGCTATATTTTTTTCTCACCTAAACAATTTATCGTTCATTCAAATATGATTTGAAACTTGATAGGGATGAATAAAAATTAAATGACATGAAAAAAATATACTTCAACAAGTATATTTGTAAAGTTGTTATTGTAGGGTGCCATTGTTGTCAAAATGTTGTTATCATAGTGACCATATCAGCATAGATCAGAACCTTGCCGACTCCTGTGATGTTTTCACGATCTTCTCTGTGCTAGTTGTTAAAATCACTGTTAATCCATCTCGATGAGAGTCTCTTTCTCTCTGAACCTCCACTTTTCCAAGCAGAATGCCTTTTTTCCATAGAGTTTAAAAAATTGTACTATTATAATCATACAGGTTATAATTTTACATGCACATATACATAAATATGTTACAAATTGTAATATCAGTGTTATTTCAATAGTTTCAGTATTAATCATTTTAAAAAATGGGGATAAATAAGGCTCTCTTCCAATGTTTGCCGAAGTAGCAGTCTTTCAATCTTTTTTTTTTTTTGCATAATCTAGTGAACACCTTCAGAGCTGCATCTGCTTGTTAAAATACCTCAGTTGGTAATCCATCAATTCCTTGGGGTCTTATTTCCTGTTAATTTCTTGTCGACATTGCTCCTTGAGTTTCTTCTTATATTACTTTCTGATGTGATCTAGTATTGATCATAGTGACCTTGTGCATTCTTATCATAATTTTTTAAGTTTTTCCTGCATCATTTATAATTTTGTCCATAATATCCTTCAGAATTGCAACTTGGGACTTTCATTTTACTCAGTGTTGTTGTGCCAGAAAAGTGTTGCTGAAGATTGTTTAAAAATAGAACAATATACTAACGTGGACTTACAGAAATTCAAACTGGAAGCAGAAAAAAATATGATATAAAGAAGTTCAATGCTGATGTTAGATGAATCTTTACTGAAAGGAAAGAATATAAGAAAAATAATCACTTGTGTTTTATTTACTTTGTAAAGAAAATGGACTATGTGGATCATACCTAATTATGGCAATACTGAGAAGAATAGAAATCTTGAGTGCTTAATTATGCTCATGTAAAAAGAAAAAAAGAATGTTGTTTGGCCTAGTTTCAAATCACGAAAGGTGATGGAATGGGAATATGTTTGCATCCTTTCTGGACTATGTGAAGAAGAATGTGGCATAAAATTAGAAAAAGGTTTATAAATTACCTGCATTATACAGATGACACAATCTTGCTTGCAGAAAGTGAAGACTAGAAGAACTTGCTGCAGAAGGTCTAGGACTGTATTCTTCCATATTGATTTTAATCTCAACATCAGGAAGAAAAAAACCCCATGATTGGAGCAATAGGTGAATACATTCTAAAAAATAGAGAAGAGATGGAAATTGTTAATTTCTGCATTTTACATAGGTAAACAATATAGTAGAAGTCAAGAAATAAAATTAAAAAATATACGTATTGGACTGAGAAAATCTGTTGTGAAGGATTTCTCTAAAGTATTCATGAGCAAGGACATAGCTTTTAAGACTAAAGTGCAACCTCTACACTATAATAGACAAAGTGCTAGTCTATAGGCCTTTTATTGTAAGAACCACCTTCCCTCTGTAACTTGATTTTTGCCACTATTAGAACCTCTACTCGGAATATTACTGCTTTTCAATTTTTTACTCATGTACTTTTAACTTGTTAGTTAAATTTGTCTTCTAGGCTGCAACACTTCCATGATACATCTTCAAGGATATGAACATGTACGGCTAAGTACAATTGATAACAGTGAATCTAAATTCCAAAATCAATTTCCATAATAGTCTATGTGTTTCATACTGCCAAAGGGGCCCTTTAGAGTAGTCAGAGAAGATCTTCACCCTGAAACCTACAGCGTCTCTTTTCAGCAGGAAGTAGCTAAGAGAATACGCCATCCCCTTTTCCTTATGAATCAGGGTGAAGTCTCTCTCAGGGAGGAGAGATAGGGAATGGCAAAGGACACACTGACAAAGGAGATTAATCAGAACTGGCTTCGACAAGCACTGTGGCAATTGGACAATTAAAACAGACATTGCGGGGGGGAAGAAGAACGAACTGGAGAGGAGGGTAGAGAAAATAGTGCAACAATGAATGAACGCAAACCAAAACTCTCTGTAAATGTTCACTAAAACTAATAAAATTTAATAATAATTTTTAAAAAACGAATCCAATAAGAAAAAAAAAAAGGCTAAGGTTCACCTAATCCAAGCCACAGTATTATCTATTGCTTCCGATGCAGAATAAAGATGACATGAGAAGAGTTGATATTTTTGAACAGTGGTGTTGGTAGAAAGTATTTTATATACCACGCATAGCCAAAGGAACAAATCTGTCTTTCTTGAAGGAAGTGCAAACATCATGCTTCATAGAGGCAAAGATGGTGATATTTCATCTCACATATTGTGAGTATGCCATCAGGAGGATCTACTCTTTGGAAAAGGACATTATGGTTGAAAATATAGGGGTTTAACTAAAGAGGAGATGACCTCAATGAGATGGGTTCATGCAACAAGCTTGAGCATTTTGTAGATCATAAAGATGGTGCAGAATAGGTCCTGGTTCTCATCTGTTGTTCTTAGGGTCTCTGTGTAATAGTCAACACAATTGAAATCTGAACAACAACAAAGTTTAACTGTAACCTACATCGTCATGATTGTACACATAATACTGAGAGTTCTATATTATTAAGAACAACTGGAACAGTACAACAGGATGAATTGCCAGACGTACAAGCTGGGTTTAGAAGAGGCTGTGGCACTAGGGACATTATAGCTAAGGATAGATGGATCTTAGTCGAAAGCGGAGAGTATCAGAGGTATATCTATCTGTGTTTCATTAGCTATGCAAACGCACTGGACTGTGTGGATCACAACAAATTGTGGCTAACTTTGAGAAGAATGGGAATCCCAGAACACTTGATTTTGCTTATATGAAACCTATATTTAAATCAAGAAGCAATCACAAGTCTGAGCTAGAGAATCCTGAGTGACTCAAAGTCAGGAAAGGATTGTGGCAGAGATGCAGCCTATCTCTGTACCCTTTCAATTTATGTGCAAGAAAAATCATTTGGAAGACTGGACTTTATGAAGCGGAATGTGGCATCAGGATTGGAAGAAGACTCATCAACATCCTGCATTATAAGAGATGACACAAAGTTGCTTGCTGAACTTAAGAAAGACCTAAAGAATTAGTTGCAGAAGGTCAAGGACTGCAGTCTTCAATATAAATTGAAGTTTAGCATCAAGTAAACAAAGATTCTCACCACTGGGACCATTGGCAGCATCATTATAGATGGAAAAGAGGTTGAGACTGTTAAAAATTTCACCTTGCTTGGCTCCACACTTAACAGTCTTGGCTCCAGCAGTCAGAAAATCAAAAGATAAATTGCATTGTTAAAATCTGCTATCAAGGACATCACTGGAGTGCTAAAGAACAGTGACATCAGTCTAGAGACTAAGGTATACCTGCTCCAGACCATGGTCTTCACAAATATTTGCATCAGAGAGATGAACAATAACTAATGATGATAGAAAAAGAAGGTATTCCTTTGAATTGTGGTGTTTGGGAAGAGTGGTGAACAAACCACTCTCGACAGCTCGTAGAACAAACAGGTCTGACTGGAAAGGGTGAAAACAAGCTGTTTCTGGAAGGCAAGGATTTTGAAGCTTCATCTCACAGATTTTGGGCAAGTGGCCAGGAGAGACCAGTCCTTGGAGAAGGTTATCATACTTGGAAGGGGAGAGGGACAGTGCAGGGGAGGGAGATGCCAAAGAGATGGCAGTAGCTAGGAGGACAATGAGGGTAGGTGTATCAGAGTCACTGAGACTGGCTCCAGACAGGGCAGGCTTCAGGCGACTCAATGGGACATAACAACAATAATAGCATCTTCTCAGACTAATGCCATAAAACTAAAAATTAACCACAAAAGTATAAAGTTACAAAAACATCCATGTGGGAGCTAAATAATACCCTACTAAAACAGGAATTGGAAGCAGGAGTGGCACTCACTTCCTAAATAACATGCCTCTGGAAACCTTATGAACTTTGATCAATGTCCATAGTAGTAGAGAGGCTTTAAGCCTTTTGTTCATAGGGTCACTATGAGTTGTGCTTGACTCGAAGGCAATCAACAACAACAACAGTAACAGAACAGGGAGCTCTGGTGGCCTAGTGGCAACATGTTGCACTGCAGTCCCGAAGCATGCAGTTCGAGCCCACCTGCTACTCCATGGGCGAAGGATGGGCAGTCTCCTCCCATGGGATTAATTGACTCTGAAAACCACCAGAGTGTCAGTTGTCGGATGATTCTGACTCTATGGTATACAACAGCAATAAGAATATGATTAGGTTATAGTACAACAGAACAAAATGAAATTAAATTGATTTTATTAGAATATTATAAAAAATGATACTCTGATCGATTTTAAAACTTAGAGGAAATGGACAAATGCCTTGAAACTCATTCCCGACCCAACTGACAGTGATAAATGTTGAATATATGAACAGACCCATCACAAAAGAAGAAATTGTACAGGTCATAAAAAGACTCCTCCACAAAAATGTCCTGGCTTCAAGACTGAATTCTAACAAACATTCAGGAAATATCTATCACTAATTCTACTTAAATTATTTTAAAAAGGAGAAAAAGAAGGAATACTCCTAGAGTCATTCTATGAAGTAACCATAATTATAATATCAAAACAAGGCAAAAACATTACTGAAAAAGAAAACTATATACCAATTTCTCTCATGAATATAAATATCCTTAACAAAATTCTGATCAAGAGAATCCAACAGCATATCAAAATAATAATTCACTATAAACATATGGGGTTCATAGTAGTTACGGAAAGATCATTTAACATAGGAAAAACAAGCCATGGAAGTAACCTCAAAGAAAACAAATGAGAAAAATCACACGGTTCTAACAACTAATGCAGAAAAGGTGCATGACAAAATCAAACACCCTTCCTGATTAACACAAACTGCAAAATAAGAATAGAAGGTAATTTCCCTAAATATACAGAAAAGCACATTGGCAAAACTACGAGCTAATAGCATTCTCAAAGGAGAATAAAATAAAAATATTCTCCTTGAGAACAGAGATTATACAAGGAAGCCCACTGTCACTACTCCTATTGAGTATTTTATTGGAACTACTTTCAAGGGTAATACAGCAAGAAGAGAAAATAAAAATCATTCAGATTGGCAAAGAGATGGTGAAAGTGCCTCTATATGCAGACGATATGAGGGTGTACACAGAAAACCCCAAGGAGTCAATAAAAATTTGTTTAGAGCTAGTAGATCAATTCAGTAGAGTGGCAGGATACAAGACTACTATACACAAGTCTGTGAGATTTCTCTACAGTAATAAGTGAAACACAGAAAGAAAATAAGACAGTAATGTCATTTACAACAGCCAACTACAAATTAAGATACTAGGGAATAAACCTAACTATAGACACAAAAAGAACTTTACAATGACCACTGCGAAATACTTCTGTGAGAAACAATAAAAGACTTAAATAAATGGAAAAAATGTCCCCTGTTCATGGATAGGAAGATAATATAGTGAAAATGACAATTCCTCAAAAGCAATTTACGGGTTTAACAATCACAATAGAAATGCCAAATTCATTTTTCAAAGAAATAGAAAAGACAATTGGCAAATTTATTTGGAGAGGAAACAGATTTTGAAAAGCAAAGCACTTCTCAAATCAAGAATGAAATGAGAGGCATAGCACTCACTCCCTGATCTCACAGCCTACTATATGTTGTTGTTGTTATTATGTGCCCTCAAGTCCTTTGCGACTCAGCGATCCTATATACAACAGCCTCAAACTCTGCTCTGTCCTGTGTCAATCGCACTGTCTCTGACACTCCCATCCCGATTATCCCAGTCACTGAATCAATCCACCTCATAGAGGGCCTTCCCCTCCTGCACTGTCCCTCCACCCTCCCAAGCATGATATCCCTCTCCAAGGACCGGTCTCTCCTCACAACATGTCCAAAGTATGTTAGACGGAGCCTCAGAATCCTTGCCTCCAAGGAGCCACCCAGTTTAACCCTTTCTAGGACAAATCCGTTTGTTTTCCTAGCAGTCCATGGTACTCTCAATACTCTTCTCCAGCACCACAGCTCAAAGGCATCAATTCTCCTTCTATCCTCCTTGGTCATTGTCCAACTCTGTGAAGCATAACAAGTGATTGTGAAGACCATGGCCTGTATCAAGAGCACCTTAGTCTCCAGAGAGACACCACTGCTCTTCAGTATTTTGGAGAGGTCCCTTAAGCAAACTTTCCCATGCAATGCGCCTTTTAATTTCCTAGCTACTGGTGCCAAGAGTGCTGACTGTGGATCCAAGCAAACTAAAGCTGTGAACAATCTCAATCTCTTCAGCACCCATCCTGATGCTGCCAATTGGTCCAGTGGTGAGAATCGTTGTCTTCTTGACATTGAGCCTCAATCCATATTGGAGGCTACAGTCCTTGACCCTCTGCAGCAGGTGTTTCAGGTCCTCCTCAGTTTCACCAAGCAGGGTTGTGTCATCTGTATAACCCAGATTGTTGATAAATCGTCCACCAGTCTTGATGCCACATTTCTCCTCATAGATCTCAGCCTCCTGGATAATCTGTTCTGCATAAAGGTTGAAAAGGTATGGAGATAGGATGCATCCCTGGCATACACCCTTCCCTATTTTGAACTATGCAGTGTTCCCTTGCTCTGTTCTGATGACTACTCTGTGACACACTATATATGCTATATTCTGACCTACTATATGCAGCTGTAATAACCAAAACAGCATCCTACTGATACAGTGCCAGGCACATAGACCAATAGAATAAAATCAGGAATCAATAAATTAACCCATCTGTCTTTGGTTAACGGACACTCAAGTGGAAACAAAGCCTATCACATAAAAAAATGGCAACCTCTTTAACAAATGCTGCTGGCAAAACTGGACTGCTAACTGTAGAAAGCTGTAGCAGATTCCACACCTCTCACCATACACAAAAATGAAATCAAAGCAGATCAGAGACCTAGGGGTAAAACTCAACACCATAAACAAACAACTGGGACCAAGTTTAGGAGTCCTAGCCTAGGAAAAGAGGCTAACAAATACAGTCCAAAATGCATGACCAGGAAAGGAAAAGATTGATGAATGAGATCTTCTAAAAATTAAATCTCTGTGTGCATCAAAAACTTATTTCAACTGGGTGAAAGACCTATTGACTTGGGGGGAAAGAAAAACACAACAACATTTGGCAATACCATCTCAGACAAAAGAGTCTCATACAAGAGTTCACAGCATACTGCAGGGCCTCCGCAAGAAAAAAAAATGATTGATGATTACAAAATGGGCCAAAGATATGCAAAGACTTTTCACAAAGTAAAACATTTGGATGACCAACTGAAACTTGAAAAAATGCTCATAACCACTGGCAATCAGAGATTCAAATTAAAACCACAATGAGATGCCACTTCACCTTAGTAATGGTGGCCAAGTTTAGCAGAACAGCAAGAAATAAATGTTGGAGAGGATGCAGAGAAATAGGAACTCTCATACACTGTTGATGAGATTGTAAAATGGTGTAACTACTCAGGAAAGCAGTTTGGCATTTCTTCAAAAAGCTGAACATAGAAATTCCTTACTACTCAGCAATTCCACTGCGAGGAATATAGCCCATGGAAATTATAACTGAGAACAAATGGACATTTGCACACCAATGTTCATAGCAGCGTTATTCATAACAGAAAGAACATGAAAACAACCAAAATATCCAGCCACAATGAATGTATTGAGAAATTATAGTACTTTCACATAATGGAACACTGGGAAGTGTGTCATCATGATTGGAGGAAGACTCATCAACAATCTGCGTTATGCAGATGACACAACCTTACTTGCCGAGACTGAGGAGGACCTGAAGTGCTTGCTGCAGAAGATCAAGGACTGCAGTCTTCAATATGGATTGAAGTTCAATATCAAGAAAACAAAGATTTTTATCACTGGACTGATTGGCAGCATCATGATGGATGATGAAGGGATTGTGATTGTTCACAGATTCAGTTTGTTTGGCTCTGCAATCAACACTCTTGGTACCAGGAGCCAGGAAATTTAAAGACAAATTCCATTGGGAAAAATTTGCTGTCAGAGACCTCTCCAAGGTACTGAGGTGCAACTATGTCAGTCTGGAGACTAAGGTGCACCTGATACAGGATATTGTCTTTGCCATTACTTGTTATGCATCAGAGAGCTGGACAATGACTAGAGATAATAGAAGAAGAGTTGATGAAGCCTTTGAGCTGTGGTGCTGGAGAAGACCATTGAATATTCCATGGACTACTAGGAGAACAAACGGCTGCTCCTTGGAGGCAAGGATTCTGAAGCTCCGTGTGATATATTTTGGACATGTTGCAAGGCAGAATCAGTCCTTGGTGAGGGATGTCATGCTTGGGAGACTAGAGGGACTGCATAGGAGAGGAAGATTCTTGACGAGACGGATTGATTCAGTCACTTGGGTAAAGGGGATAGGTGTGTTTGAGACAATAAGATTGGCAAGGGATAGAGCAGGGTTTAGGGCTGTTGTACATAAGGTCGCTATGAGTCACAAGCTACTTGACGGCACATAACAACAACAGTAACAACATGCAGCACTCAGGAGAAATTATTTGGAAAATTACTACATAACTTGTGAGATACTAGAGAACATTATGCTGAACGTACTAACTCAGACTTACAAGGACAAATCATGGTTAATATCATTATGTAGAAATAAAAGGATAACTTGTAAAACATGTTTGAGGATCCAAGAGGGTTGGGGTGAAGCGTGGCAGCAGAGAAGGAGGAAGGACAGGGGAAAATAACAGGGTCACACAAATCGGTTGGTGGGAGGAGGGGCCCTGTAAAGGGAATGGGAAAGATCCTGCAAAAATCTGGAAAGACGGGGTATTGGTGGTTATAGTTCAATGGGAATTCATTTAATAAAACATAATTAATGGAAATAAGTGTATGAAACACAACGGGAATGAGGGATAGTGTGAAATCCAATGCTTGTCAACTTGGAAAGCAAATCAATAGAAAATAATTTTTTTTTTTAAAAAAAAAGATCAACAGAAACTAAATGCCAAGCAATTTCAGCCCTTTTTTACTCAGCAACGGTGTCTCTTTGGAGACTAAGGTGCATCTGATACAGACCATGGTTTTTGCAATCACTTGTTATGCATCAGAGAGTTGGATAATCACTAAGGAGGATAGAAGGAGAATTGATGCCTTTGAGCTGTGGTGCTGGAAAAGAGTATTGAATGTACCATGGACTGCCAAGAAAACAAGCAGATTCATCCTGGCGAGGGTTAAACCAAGCTACTCCTTGGAGGCAAGTAATCTGGGGCTTCGTCTGACATACTTTGGGCATGTTGCAAGGAGGGACGGGTCCTTGGAGAGGGACATCGTGCTTGGGAGGGTGGAGGGACAGCGCAGGAGGGGAAGACCCTCTATGAGATGGATTGATTCAGTGACTGGGGTAATCGGGATGGGTGTGTCAGAGCCAGTGAGATTGGCACAGGATAGAGCAGGGTTTGGGGCTGTTGTCCATAGGGTCGCTATGAGTCGCAAACGGCTCGACGACACATTACAACAACAACAGGTCTTTGCATGTGTCATTACAATACTTTGTTTTTTCTTCCCAAACTACCCTTTGCAATCTTCTATTGAGCTCCTTAACTTACTCAGTTCTTCCCTTTGCTTTTGTTTTTTGGCATTCTAGTACAAAATTAAGAATCTGTTCTGATGTACATCCTTCATGGTTAATATTCTTGATATCCTCCTACGCTCATCTGGTCTTTGCTCATTATTTCTAAGGCCTCAAACCTGTTCCTGAAATGTTTGTGGTTTTTTTGTTTTGTTTTTTAATTCAGGTAGGATAGATTCAAGGTGCAATTTTGGTTTTTGTGGATTTTATTTCTTTTTCTTTAGCTCCATTTTGAACTTGCATGTGAGTAGTTTATGGTCTGTTCCACAGTCAGCACTGGGCCTAGATTTCAAGCTGATATTGAGCTTCTTCAATGATTCTTTCTATGGATTTATTGTTGTTTACCATTGAGTAAGAACCAACCCATAGCTGACCTTCTGGCAGGTTTTCAGAGGCAGTTAATCACAAGAGAGGAGATTTCCCATCCTGTTCCCAGGGAACAGATGGTAGACTTGAACTGTGTGCCTTTGGTATGGCAGCACAGCTTCTTGCCAGTAGGAAACCAGAGCTCCACAGATATAAGTCAGTCTGATTCCCCTGCAGGCCATCAGGTGAGGTCCATGTGTATAGTTTTTGTGTACATTTAGATAACTTGTTTTAGTGCCCTTAAAAGTACTATGAATTTGGGATTTCCTCTCCTCCCTACCCTGTAAACTCCTGCCCTCTCCATTCTTTCCTTTTTGAACTTTTTTTTTCCTTTTTGGACTTTTATCCACATCTTATTAGTTATCTTCGAGGTTAACAATCCTTAATAATGGTCTTACACAGTATCTGTCCTTATGAGACCGAGTTAGTTAGTTCACAAAGCATAATTTTCCTCTCCTTTATTATAGTATTTTTTTAATTTTTCTTCTGAGTGGTGCGTGTTTTATTATTTGAATATACTTACATCTTTTTTTTTTTTAATGGATAGTTGGGCTGTTTCAATTTTCTTGATACTGTGAATGTCATTGTAATAAACATCAGGGTACTAATCTCTGTGTCTCAGTTCTAATTTCCTAGGGGTATATTGCTATCAGCAGGATAGCTGGATCATATGGAATTTCTATGTTCAGTTTTTTTTTTTTAAATTATAAATTGCCTTTCAGGGTGATGGTACCATTTTACAATCCCACTAATAGTGTATGAGAGTTTCAATCTCTCTAGATTCCTTGAACATCTATTGCTTGCTGTTCCATTAAACTTTGCCACTCTTACAGAAATCAGATGGTATCTCATTGTGGTTTTGATATTAATCTCTATTATTATCAGAGATTTTGAGCATTTCTTCATCTGTCTGTTGGCCATCCAAATGTCTTCATATGGGAGAAGTGTTTGTATGCCTTTCACTCATTTTCTAATTGTTTCATCAGCCCTTTTCTTGTGGAGGTTCTGAAGTATTATGCAAACACTCATTACGAGACCCTTACCTGAGTCATCACTGCCAAATGTTTTTTCCTCAGTCAATAGATTTACTTTTCACCCTATTAGGAAAAGATTTTGATTAACACAGGGACTTTTCTTTAGATGATCCCATAAATCGATGTTATCCTGTCTTGGCTGTACATTTCATGCTGTATTTGTCAGTCTTTTTAAACCAGAGACTAGGCCTTCTAAGTTTGTTCTCATTTTATCTCTTGTTATCTTTATGGTTTGGGGATTTAATCCTAGGTCTCTGAACTATCTTGGATTAATTTTTGTGTATGGTATGAAATGTGAATCCTGCTTTAGCTTTCTACAGATGGAAGGCCAATTTTGCAAGTACCATTGGTTGAAGAGATTGTCATTTCCCCACTTAATACAGTGTACATTTTCCCTTGTCAAATACCAGTTGATTGTAGGTAAATGAGTTTATATCTTGGTTCTCAATTCTGCTCCATTGGTCCCTGTTTCTGTCATTGTACCAGAACTATGTTGTTTTGGTTATGACAGCTGTGTGTTAGGTCTTGAGATCAGGGAGTGCTATGTTTTTGTTTTTAATTAAAGGTCTCTTTGTTTGCCAAAACAAATTTCCAATTGCCTTTTCTATTTCTTCAATAAACAAATTTGTTAACTGTATTGTGATTGATTGGTTACATGTACATTGTTTTTGGTGGGATTGTCATTTTCACTAAATTGAGTCTTCCTGTATATAAATAAACAATAAAAACAATAAATAATCTTCCATTTGTTTAGAAGTATATTGTTTGTCGCAGTAATTTTGTAGTTTATTTATAAAGATCTTTTGTGTCTCTAATTAAGTTTATTCCCACGTTTCTCAATTTGTGATTGGCTATTGTAAATGATATTGCTTTCTTATTTTCCTTTTCTGTGTTACTGTAGAGCTATCTCACTGAGATTTTTCTCTATTGATCTTGTTTCATGACACTCTACTTAACTGGTATACTAGGTTTTACAAGGTTTATTTTGTTCAATCCTTGGGGTTTTCTGGGTATACTATCATATCTTCTGCATGTAGTAACATTTTACCACGTCTTTGATAATCTAAAATCTTTATTTTCTTCTTTTGTCTCATTGCCCTAGCAAGTACTTGCAATAAAATAGTTACTGAGAATGCTGACAGTGGTCTTCCTTGTGTGGTCCTTATTCACAAAGGGAATATCTTAAGTTTCTCTCCATTGAGAATGATGTTGACACTTGGTTTTGCTTATATGGGCACTTGATTTTGCAAACGTATTTTTCAGTATGCTGAGGAAATTCCATTCTAGTTGTATTTTGCTAAGATCCTGTATTTGTTGTTATTCACATTGTTAAGGTGGTGGATTTATGTATTGCTTTTCTTATGCTTAATGATTGTTAAATACCTGTTATGAATCCCACTTGGTCATGAAGAATTATTATTACTTTGTATTAGGCAGGATTTTATTAAGGATTTTTTTCATCTATTTTCATGATAGATATTGATCTGTAGTTTTCTTTTTTTTTTGGTAAAGTTTTTGTTTGGTTTTGGTCATTCTGGCTTCTCAGAATGACTCTGGGAACGTTTCTTGTTCTTTCTGGGTTTTTTTTGTTTTGTTTGATTTTGTTATTGTTGTTTTTTTTCATAATTTCAGAAGAATTGATGATATATCTCTGAATATTTGGTAGAATTCATAGTGAAACAGTCTGGAACAGGACTTTTATTTGTAGGGAAGTTGGTTTTTTTTTATTACTTGCTCAATTTCTGCTTTTGTGATAACTCTGTTCATGTGTTCTATACCATGTGAATTTGGCTAGGGTGTGAGTTTTAAGGAATTTGTCCTTTTCTAGGTTTTCAAGTTTATCAGAGTGCAGCTTTTCGTAATATTCTAATATTATTGATTTTGTATTATCTTGTTCTTTTGTGATGCTACTTCTATAATTTTTTGTTTGAGTAAATTTTGTGTTATCGTTTGTTGTTGTTGTTGTTAGTTTTGCCATGGTCTGTCTGTTTTAATGACCCTTTTGGAGAACCAGCTCTTGATCTTGTTAATAGTTTTAATTACTTTCCTTTTTCTTTTTTATATCTCACTAATCCCTAACCCTTATAATTTCCTTTTTTCTTGGGGCTGTGGTCATATTGAGTTAGGTCATTATTTTTGCTTGCTTCCTTCATCCTTGTGAAGGTATTTCTCATTCCATTCATTTGTTGATGGACATTTTAGCTACTTCCACTTCTTGACATTGTAAATTATACTGCTATAAACATAAATATAAAAATCTGCATTTATGTCTCAGTTCTATTTTTCTTAGTGTACGCATAGATCAATGGTGTTTAATTTTATAAAGTTCAACAGAGCAGCAAATAATTAATGCTGGTTGTGGCTGTGGAGTGATTAGAACCCTTATATACTGTTAGGAGGAGTGTAAAATGGGGCAACCTCTACGGAAGGTGGTTTGGTGCTTTTTCAAAAAGTTGGAAATAGAAATATTATTTGAGCTAGCAATGACACAACTGGGAATATAGAAACTATAACCACCATCCAAACAGATATATATGTAAACACTCGTTTATTGCTACATTATTTACAATAGCAAAGGAATGGAAAAAATAACAGCAACTCTAAATTGTTCTTAGTGCTGCACCACATATCACAATGTTCCTTCTTTCTGAACAAGATCAATAGCAGGCCTGAGAGCTGCAGGCCTGAGGGCCCAACCAAGTTTTAAATACCAAGACTCACCCACCACATTCTGTTTGTCCACACGAAGAAAGTCTTCTCACCCAAACTGATGGTAAAGGAGATCAGATACAGTTAATCAGCTTACACTTGATTATTAACACAATTTATAAACATCTAAATGGTTTACCCCGGCTTTCAAGTAAATCACAAACTACTCATTAAAATCCAACTTCACCTAGCCAAAGTCACACAAGGAGAACTATAAAAATTTTTAAATACTAAGCCCTGGTAACTTGTGGTTGCCGTGAGTCTGAACACTGTGACACTGATGTGTCAAATGCGTTAATGGCTGGTTACCCAATGTGGACAGTGTGGGCTGTAGCTCCCAGATTAAAACAAGCTTGGAAGGAGGAGTGGTATCCACTTCCATAACAACTTGTCTCCAGAAACCCTATGAACCTGGAGAGAGGATGAAAGACACCCAAGCGTTGAGGACTCTCTTTCATAGGGTCGTTATAAGTCACCTACAACTCGAAGGCACTTAACAACAACAACAACAAGGCTTGCCCACCAGCTCTGTTTTGTCCACATGTAAGCTGAACTTAAGGCAGTGGCAAAAAATGAGGTCCCAGGAATCTATGGGATATCAATTGACATATTGCAAATGACAGATGAACCCCTGGATGTGTTCATGTGTTCACCAGTCTGTATCAAATATTTGTGAGAATAGTTTCTGCCCAAATGACTGGAAGAGATCTGTATGTTTTCTCTTTTTTTAAAATTTATTTTATACTGGTTAACTTAAAAAAAATTGTACACATTGCCTTTCACATCAAACCTGTAAAATGGGAAAATGAAAACCTCTTCAACAAATGGTGCTGGCAAAACTGGACTACTAACTGCAGAAAACTGAAATAGGATCCACATCTCACACCATACACAAAAATCAACTTAAGGTGGATCAGAGAACTGGGAGAATAGCTCCAAACTATAAAGTTCATCAGAGACAAACTGGGATCATGCTTAGATGGCCTAGTCTATGAAAGAGACTGTCAAAACAGCCAGAAATGGACAAATTGGAGAGGATAAAATTGATATATGGAACTTTCCAAAGAGTAAAACTTTTCCCAACAGATTGGAAAGAATATCTTAGAATATAAAAACCTGGGGGATGGGGGAAAACACTTGGCAATAACACTTCAGAAAAGGATCTCATATCAAAAGTTTACTGAATCTACAGGACCTCCACAAGTAAAAGACTGATCATATCATTTCAAAATGGGAAAAAGACCTGAAAAGACTTTTTACAGAAGAACATATTCAGATGGCCAACAGATATATGAAGAAATGCTCAAAATCACTGACAATAAGAGAGATGCAAATCAAAGCCACAATGAGATACCATCTCACTCCAGTAGCAGTAGCAAAGTTTAACAAGACAACAAGCAATAAATGCTGGAGGGGATGTGGAGAGAGAGGAATTCTTATACACTGTTGGTGATATTATAAATTTTTTTTCCCATTCTTAAGAACAGTGATCCAAAAGAATGTGGAAAGTATAAAAAAATCATTAATACTACATGATAACAAAATATTACTGAAGATGGTTTTAAAAAGGGCAGGAACAGTGAGAGCATAGACACCACAAAATGCCTGTTCAAGCTAAATTTAGAAGAGGTCATAGCACCAGGG
>NW_006400142.1:525290-536645 GCF_000299155.1 Elephantulus edwardii
AATGCAGCATAGTATTCCATTGTGCGAATATACCACACCTATAGGCAACATTATGATAAATGGAGAAAAGATTTAAACTGTCAATTATTTCAACTTAATTTGATTCACAATCAATATGCTTGGTACAAACATCAGGAGATTAAGATGTTTATACTTTATACTTGGCAAAGTCTGTAGTCAATCCCCTCCAATTTATTGAGGAGCAATCATGTTAGTTTGTGGACTAGGTACACTTGATTTAGGCCATGGTCTTTTCAGTCAATTGTTACACTGCTGATAGCTGGACAATGAACCAGGAGGACAGAAGAAGAAGGAATGTTTTTCAACTCTGCGATTGAAGAGGAGCACTGAATATCCCATGGACTTCCAAAAGAACAAATAGATAGGTATTGGAAAAGCTGTTGCCAGATTGCTCGTGGGAGACAAATTTGATCAAAATTCATATCACCTACTTTTGGGGCATGTTCCTATGAAAGTCTATCAAGTGAGAGGGACAACTTATTTAGGAAATTGGAGAGATGGCAAAAGAGAGGCAGACCCTCAACCAGGTGGCTTGACACAGTGACGGCAGCAACGGGCTCCCGTATGTCACTGATTGTCAGAATGGTACTGGATAGGCAGGGTTACAGATCTGTAATTCCTAGGCTGGCTATGAGTCATTTTTGACACCTAATATTAACAACATGTTCTTTAAAACAGAAATTTTTGTTCACTGATTACCTAAAATGCTGCTTAATACAACAAAAGTATTTCAGAATTTTCTTAATCTTTAGGAAATATGCTGTCTTCCTAATATATATGCTTATTGTCATTGTGTCAACTTCTACTGGTTCTAACTGTAGAATCAGGGTACAAAAGGGTACTGCACACATTTCACCACCTGCTTTTTTGGCAGTAGTTCGTCAGCACTTTCCTCTGTTGTATCCCTGCATGAATTAAAATTCTCAAATTTCTCTTGGCAGCTGGCCACATTAAGATTTTTAACCCTCCGAAGACCTCCTGGTAAATAATGGTACTTCTTTATTAATCTTGCCAAGATTAATTTCAAGATCAACAATACACTGAATAAATAACATTTGTATCATGATAATTTTGTTTTACTTCTTCAGAGTGCTGTCTTAAATGATTTATAGGAGGGAGAGAGACAACAGATTTGAGTACCGAGAAAAAAAAATTCTGAGGTAATTTGGAAATATAGTTAGGGTTCAATCAGAGGTTATATTACTGAGAATTTTATCACCATTTTCTGCTCATTACATGGCAGCAAAGCCTTGTGTAAATAGGTCGCTTCAAGTTTAGAATCTCATTAAAAATCTTTCATATTGAGTGAAGGAAGAAGTAATGTTGATTTAACTTTGTTTTAAATTTAACTTGTAAAGCTTTAAAGACTTTTCCTACCTATCTTTGTCTATTGAGAAATGTATAGCTCTGATAATTATTGTTTATTTTTGTCACATTATTAGAGTTAAGTTGCACTTATTGACATTAAGAAAGTTACTCTTTTGGCATCATTATTTGCTAATGAGCTTAGTTTGGAATGTTTGCAAGCTTATGTGACAAGATGACATTTTATTATATGAACAAGGTCAGCTATGTTATTTAGTCTATGAGGGAAAAGATATTCTTAGAAGGTGAAGCTATTAAATACGTTTGACCTGCAGCCTGTTTCAAAATAAAAATTTAAAAATGGCACCTTGAATCCATATAGCTGCACTAACCTGTAAGGTCAAAGTCTAGCAATTGTGAGACAATGTCAGGACCTAAATTGAGGAAGAGCATCACACGGTGTGCAAGGTGACGTGCAGGCAATATTTTAATGGCACTACGGCTGCAGTTTTAAAGAGAAGTGACGAGGTGTATGAGGGGAAATGAAAAGGCCACTCTTTCCCCCTCTGGCTCCCCTTGTCTCTATCATCGGTTGTCATTAATAATGTTCTGGGTGTTTGAATACCTAAGAGTAGAGACTTTAGGTTATAATCACAGAATGATTTCAAAAAACAATTAGAGGCCACAGATGCTAAACAGAAGGAAAGGAAATTTGATCTATTTGAAATGGTAAGGGTTGGGGTTTTTAAAAATGGGTCTCTGAAATGGCCATTTTGTTTGTTTAGGTTTTTCTTTTTTTTTTTTTTTTAATAATAGTCTTAGTCTTTGTACTGCAGAATAAATTGGGATAGAAAACATGCATTTTTTTTAAAGACGCTCAGGTCAATGTAAATTAGCTCTTAGAGTCATCAGCTATGCAGGCATGCTTCTTGCCAAATGGATTTATCTAATGATGGTTATTGGCAAGCTGATTATTTTCAATATATAGGAGACATTGCATTTGCTGTAATGCAAAGTATATGAAGACAAGGAAAGAAAATGATATTTTTCACTGGCGGTGTTTGAGTGGTATCATGCATCAATGAATCAATGAATTAAGGAAGCTGAGTATTATTTTAAGAGTGAAGCTGTGGAGTGTTACCTCTTCACCACCCAGGAACTGGAGGAACACACTTACCTGCACTCACGTCTCCCTCCTGAGCTGTGCAGGAGAGGGTGGACCCTGAAAGAGTAGATTTACTCCTGTATATTTGGTTTTCCTTCGTTAATTGACTTATCACATATTTTGTATGTGTGTGTTCTTAATAATTAGTGCCCTTGACCTCAATAACATGCACATAGAGGGGAACCAAACATTTAAATATGGTGCAGTATGCAAAAGGGAAATTAGTTTCTAAACAGGTGTGATTAGTTGCCTCAGAGCAGTTCCCACTCTCTTCTTAGTGAATTATGTGAATTATAATTTGATTAGGCTGAAATGAGATTCTAGGGAGGCTGAGGGTGAACAAAATGAAGAAACTTAATACCGTTGCAAACATGATGTCCTTCTCCAGGGATAACAACATCCCCAAATAATGTTAGACAGCAGTATAGCACACTTGAATAGTGGAGAGAGAAAAAAAGAAAGATGAGAATACATATAGAACCTATTTTATGTATGTAATATTCATGATGATTCCGATTAATGCATATATTGTGAAGAGTATAAAAGGAAAGGAAGAATTTGTGATGCTAAACCCAAAATGAAACAAATATGCACATTTAATCCTACTCTTACACTTTAAAGGCACTCTGGTGGTTGATTGGTAAGGAACTGAGAAGCAAATGCAAAGATCCATGGTTGGAATCCACCACCATCTCCATGGGAAAAAGATGGCCAACCTCCTCCTATACAACTCGTCATCTGTCTCCTGTGGAGCAGCTGGTGAAGTCAAACTCCAGACCTTTGGGTTGGAAGCACAGCTCCTTACCACCAGGCCACCCACCAGAGGTTCCTGAAAATCCACTGTGTGGTCAACTAATGATCAGTTCTGACTTACAGTAAACAATAACAACTTACACTGTAAATGAGGTGTTGACAGATGTGAATTATGATCTATTATTGCTAAGCAAAGGGACTTCTAGAAACGTAGTGATAAGGAGTTGCATTGTCAAAGCAAAGACAAGCTATGGAAGTAAGAGGGGAAGTCACCTCCCTGTCAATATACCCCCTCCAGACTGCCAGCCTTGATTGTGATAGGAGGGCACATGCCAATAACAAAGGCACAGCACATCCAAAGGTCCTTGCCTGACTACTAGTTCAAAATCACTACCTGATTCAATGAGAGATGGGCAGAAACCAGTTGGAGAGTCTGACTATGAGTCAGCCCTGACACCATGACAACGAGTTTAGTTTGAGGGTTTTTTTAGTTAGAGAAAAAAAAATACATATATATATATATATAATTTTTTTCCTTTGTAAGTGAACTGTATTTGTTACATTTGAACATTTGTGGTAGCAGGTGACCTGGCACTATAAGCTTGGTTACATCTTCAGAACGTGCCTTGACAGCAGCTGCCTAGGAGGTGCTTAGTTTTGCTACATTAAACCTCTTCTTTGGAAAACAAGCCCTGGATGTGGAGTCTCACAGAGCTGCTTCGGTGTAACACACTGGTTTCTAGACGCCCAGTACATGCAAAGTTAGACACTACAGAGGGCGGGAGGCTCATCTGGATCCTAGAAGATCAAACTCAGATGGTCTTAAAAATATATATCAAATTATTTACATGAAATTAGTAACCAAAAATGCGCCAGTGACAGAAACATACCACCAGTTTCTATAAAAGTGTCAGTCAAGAAATTCTTATGGAAAAATTTTACTATATAACACACAAGATCAGGATGTTGTTGTCGTTGTTGATTGCCTTTCGGGTAGAGCATTACTCATAGCGACCCGACCCCATGAACAAAAGGTCTGAAGCTCCCGTACAACCGTCAACACTTATCAAAGATCATAGAGTTTCTGGAGGCAAGATGCTTAAGAAGTGGTTAACAGAATGGTACAAAACAAAAATAACATACAAAGAGGTATGATAAACCTTAATTTTTAATTGTAGTCGATGTTATTAGTTGCCATCAATTCAAGTACGACTCATAGAAGTCTTACTAATATAATATCTGAACCTTGTCCTAGTCTGTGCCATCCCGTCATTTCTGACACCCATTGCTGTAGTCACTGTATCAAACGTTTTGGTTGAAATTGGTCTTCTCTTTTACTGGCCCCTAACTTAAGTAGGTTTTCTTTAAGATTATACATACGAACCTCAACTAATAGACTACTCAGAAACTAAATTGACTAAATCTGGGGGGAGGGGGAAGAAAACAAAACATAAAACTTGTCAGAAAAGTTCTCTATTAGCACACAACCCAGACCAGGTAGCTAACTGTGGAGGAGACCATAAATTACTCAAGTGCAATTCCAAAGACAATTTGAGGAAAATGAAAACAAATCTACAAGAACCAAAATGCAGACTTAATTCTATTCCATCTGCATTTTAAATCTGTCTTAAGAACAGACTTGAGGAATTGAACACTAATGACTGAAGACTAGATGAGTTGTGGATGGCACCCAGTATAGCACCTGTGAAGAAAGCAAAAGGTCATTACAGACACTGGAAAAACAAAACAAAGTCAATGTCAGAAGAAACCCAAGATTCCAATAGGACACAGAGAAGCCAAAACAAAGGGAAGAAATTGCAGTAAAAAAGATGAACAAAAACATGTCAAAGATGTCAAAATATAGCTCAACAGTACAAAGCAATGTACAAAGAAGAGAAGTTAGACAATGAAAAGGGAAGAGCTCAATGGGCGTTTCTCAATGTGCTAGAGAGTCAGCTGTGAATTGGTTATGACTCAATGATACAAAACAGCAACATAATAAACAAATATTTTATTAAAAATCAGAGATTTTTTAAATCTTATCTACTCTGAGTCAGTTGTTGTTAGTACTTGTTATTCTTGTAGTTCAAGGTGACAAAGTAGGATTGTCCATAGAGTTTTCAATGCTGTTATCTTTCAGTAGAAGATCACTAGAATTCTTGGTTTTGTCAACTTGCCAACACTTTAGCTAGTTGATAAGCACTTAACTCATTGCTCCAACAAGAAACACCTCAAAATTGGCTATCACTATATATTACAAATTACTTTCTAAACATATCCATGTGGTTATACAAACCTGCATTTGTACTCATACTAAGATAATGAACATTTCTCCCCCCCCCACTATATGTTTGGAAGTGTTTTCAATGGCCAACTGGCTCTGATTCCCTGATCTCATGACAATTGTTTGTATCCTCTTTTTAAAATCAAATTGCTGGACTAATTAACGTCTACTACCCATTTTTAATCTGTGGCCCTCAGGCCAGCTTCAAATTGTTTTCCTGTCAAACATTCTTCAGGTGGTATAGCACTGGTCTGTGCATTGCTGTACAGAGGTAGCTTGTGGTTGCTGTGATGCTAAACACTGTGACATTGATGTGCCAGGCATGGTAATGGTTACCCACGGTGGAACTTCCCAATTAAAACAAGCCTGGAAGTAGGAGTGGCATCCACTTCTGAAATGGCTTGCCTCTGTAAACTCTATGGACAGTGCTCAGGCCTTTCGTTCACAGGGTTTGCTATGAGTTGTCTACGACTCCACAGCACCTAACAACAACAACAAGCCTTTTTCAAACTTACAAAAGTATTATGCTAAAGACAAGATGGTAATTGGTGTTTTTTTAATGTGTGAATTTATCATAGTGTGGTAATAAATATTGCCTTTAAACAGAGGGTTACAAATCCTGAAGGAGAATAAACAACAGATGGGTATAAAATGAGGAAAACACCATTGAGAAAAGGATAATCTTTGATGCTAACAAGAATCTAAGTAATTCCTTGAGAGCTTTGCCTTTTTAATCTATCTACAAAGCTTAGAAGGAGAGCTACCATATAACAGGAGTTCAGTAATTGTTTGCTCAATCAAGGACCTTATGCAACTTGAAACTTTAAGTAATAGCTTTCCTAAAATTTTCATCTCCACTGTTTATCCTGAATAAAATATTGAGCCTTAGTTTTCTACCAAACTAATAAATTTGCATAGAGTCAAATGCTAAATGATTCCAAAGTAGCCATATTTTTTAAACAATGTGAATAACAAATAGATACTATAAATTCAAATTGCAATTATAGGAGGCATCCCCAGATAGTTCTACATATATTGAGTGCTAGTTACATTCAAAGCTGCTCTCTCTCTCTCTTTTTTCCAAACAAATTTCACTCTCTAAATAAGATAAACTAATTTGAAAGTCCATGTTTTGACAGGTTGTTTAATTAAGACTCAAAGGCTTATGCAAAATAGAGAACTGAGTTTTTCTAGTATACTGTACAACAAAAAGAAAAAAATAGTCATATTTTAACCAAGAACTTCTTACTCTACAGGCCGTCTTCTCTGACACAACTGCTCTGACATTTCTCTTCTTTATTACTAAAGATAATTTTTTTCTGGAATATATGCTTTGTAACTATTTTGTAACTATAGAATTAGACTGTCTTCCTAAGATTAATATGATGACAAAGAAATATTCAGTTCTTCAGATTTCTCTCGATAACCCCTCTCCGTTTTAATGTTGTGTGCCAATTTGTTTCCAACTTACTGTGATGCTGTATGACAAACCAGAACTATCTCAGGGCTTTTTGTAGGCTAAAATCTTCATGCAGCTAAATCATCACATCGTTTCTCCTGAAATCACTGGTAAGTTTAAAGTTCAAACCTATTTAGTTAGCTACCTACTGCTTAACAACTGTTTCACCAATATTCCTCCTTCCAACAATATTATTGTTTTGTTGTTGCTGCTGTTGTTGTTGTTATGCACTATTAAGTTGGAATCAACACCTCCTGTCCCCATAGCTTTTCAGAGGCATTTAATCTTGTCAGAGGAGATTGCCCATCTTTCTCCAGAGAGCAGCTGGTGGCCTTGAACAGCTTGGCTTTGAAATTGTAGCATAGCTTCTTGCCACAGGAAAAAATTACAATCTGTACATTGTGAGATGTCTTCAAGTCAACTACGACATATAGTAACCTTAAGAACAATGGTCAAAACCTTGTGTAATCCTAAACCATTCTCAAAATTTTTCCACCATGCTCAAGGCCGTTGTTGAAGTCCATCTCATTAATGGTCTTCATCTTTTGTGTTTCTCAACATCCTTTTAATTTTATTAAATGTCCACCTGATACAGGCCATGGTTTTTGCAATCACTTGTTATACATCAGAGAGTTGGACAATGACTAGGGAGGACAGAAGGAGAATTGACGCCTTTGAGCTGTGGTGCTGGAGAAGAGTATTGAATGTACCATGGACTGCCAAGAAAGCAAACAGATTCATCGTAGAGAAGATTAAACCAGGCTGCTCCTTGGAGGCAAGGATTCTGGGGCTTCGTCTGACATACTTTGGACTTGTTGTAAGGAGAGATAGGTCTTTGGAGAGGGACATTATGCTGGGTAGAGTGGAGGGACAGCACAGGAGGGGAAGACCCTCTATGAGGTGGATTGATTCAGTGACTGGGGTAATCAGGATGGGTGTGTCAGAGGCAATGAGATTGGCACAGGATAGAGCAGGGTTTAGGGCTGTTGTGCATAGGGTCGCTATGAGTCGCAAGCGACTCGACGGCACATAACAACAACATTATATTATTATTACACTTAAAGAAAGCTCAAGTAGTATGAACAAAAAATTTAAAAATATCACGGAGTTGGCCCTCAATATTCACAATCTCTTACATTATAGGACAGAATTGTGGTTCATGGAATTTTCAACATGTGACCTTTAAAGAAGAAGTAATCAGACCTTTACACTAAAGCTGCTTCTGAGTGGTTTGACACTTCTATACACATTTGTAATATGCAGGTACTCCTACTATTACATTGTTGTCAGACACTGTCAGCTATGATTCATAGGGACCATGAACATGACAGATACGAACCCTGTCCTATACTGTCCCAACCTCATCATCTCTGCCACACCAGAGCTCATTTTACAGTTACGATGGCATTAAAAATGCTCACCAAGGTGTGCCAAGAAATCTGGAGGACACCCACTTGGACAACTGACTGAAAGAGATCTATATTTGTTCCCATTTCAAAAGAAGGTGATCCCACAGAGTGTGGAAATTATCAAACAATATCATTAATATCACATGCAAGCAAGATTCTGATGAAGATTATCCAAAAACTACTGGAACAGCATATCAACAGAGAACTACCAGAAGTGCAGGCTGGGTTTAGAAGGGATTGTGGTACTAGGGATATTGTAGCTAATGTTAGCTAGATCTTGGCTGAAAGCAGGGAGTACCAGAGGAATGTCTATCTGTATTTCATTGATTATTCAAAGGAGTTTGACTCTGTGGATCACAACAAACTGTGGCTGACTCTGAGAAGAATGAGAATCCAAGAACACTTGATTGTGCTAATGTGAAATCTATACTTGGACCAGAGGCAGTAATAAAGAACAGAGCAAGGAAACAGTACATGGTTCAAAATTGGGAAGGGTGTATGCCAGGGATGCCTCCGATCCTCATACCATTTCAGTCTTTATGTAGAACAGATTATCTCAGAGGCTGCGCTGTATGAGGAGAAATGTGGCATCTAGACTGGAGGAAGATTCATCAACAATCTGTGCTATGCAGGTGATACAACCCTGCTTTGCTGAAACTGAGGAGGACCTGAAAAGCTTGCTGTGGAAGGTCAGGGACTGCAATCTTCAGTAAGGATTGAGGCTCAATATCAAGAAAACAAAGATTCTCATAACTGGACTGATTGGTAGCATCATAATGGATGGTGAAGAGATTAAGATTGTTCACAGTTTTAGCTTGCTTGACTCTAAGTCAACACTCTTGACACCAGCAGCCAGAAAATTAAAGGATGTATTTCAATGGGAAAGTCTGTGGTTAAAGGCCTCTCTAAAGTGCTGAAGAGCAATGATGCCAGTCTGGAGACTAAGGTGTGCCTGATACAGGCCATGGTCTTTGCAATCACTTGTTATGTGTCAGAGAGCTGGACAATGACTAGGGATAATAGAAGGAGAGCCTTTGAGCTGTGGTGTTGGGCAAGAGTATTGAATATATCACGGACTGCTAAGAAAATGAACAGGTTTGTCCAGGAGAGGGTGAAGCCAGGCTCCTCCTTAGAGACAAGAATTCTGAAGCTTTGTCTGACATACTTCAGACATGTTGCAAAGAGGGACCAGTCCTTGGAGAGGGACATCATGCCTGAGAAGGTGGAGAGATAGCAGAAGAGAGGAAGACCCTCAAGGAGATGGATTGATTCGTGACTGGAGTAATTGGAGTAGCTGTGTCTGAGACACTGAGCTTAGCACAGGATAGGGCAGGGTTTAGGGCTGTTGTACATAGGGCCATTATGAGTCTCAGGTGACTCAATGACACATAACAACAACAACATGTAAGTAAATGATCCAGAAAGTATTAAAAGACGAAGGAAAGAGTATCCAGAGTCACTGTACCAAAAGGAATTGACAGACACAGAAGAATTTCCTAAAACAACCTATGAGCAAGAGCTTATGGTGATGAATGAAGAAGTTCAAGTGGCTTTGAAGGAACTGTCAAAAAATAAGGGCCAGGAATTGATGGTATACCAGTTGATGTATTTCAACTAACAGATACTTCCCTGGATGTGCTCACGAGATGTGTCAAGAAATCTGAAGGACAACCACTTGGCCAACTGACTGGAAGAGATCTATATTTGTTCCCATCCAAAGAAAGGTGACCCAAAAGAGTGTGGAAATTATATAACAGTATCATTAATATCACATGCAAGAAATGCTCTGCTGAAGATTATCCAAAACGACTGGAAGAGCACATCAACAGGGAACTATCAGAAGTGCAGGCTGGGATTAGAAGGGTTTTTGATACTAGGGATATTGTTGCTAATGTTAGATGGATCTTGGCTGAAAGCAGGGAGTATCAGCAGAATATATATCTGTGTTTTATTGATTATGCAAAGGTATTTGAATCTGTGGATCACAATAAGCTGTGGTTGACTCTAAGAATAATGGTTATCCCAGAACACTTAATCATGCTAATGCTAAACCTATACTTAGAACAGGAAGCAGTCATCAGAACAGAGCAAGGAAACACTTCATGGTTAAAAATTGAAAAGTGTGTACACCAGAGATGTGTCCTATCTCCATATCTTTTCAACCTTATGCAGAACAGATTATCTCAGAGGCTGGGCTGTATGAGGAGAAGTGTGGCATCCAGATTTAGGAAGATTCATAAACAGTCTGTGTTATGCAGATGACATAACCCTTGCTTGCTTAAACTGCAGAGGGCATGAAGTGCTTGCTATAGTAGGTCAGGGACTGAAACCTAAAATATGGATTAAAGCTCAGTACTAAGAAAACAAAGATTCTCACCACGGGGACAATTGGCAGCATCAGGACAGATGGTGAAGAGATTGAGATTGTTCACCCTTTTAGTTTTCTTGGCTCCACAGTCAACACTTAGCACTAGCAGCCAGGAAATTAAAAGACATATTGCAATGGGAACATCTTCTTTTAGGGACCTCTCCAAAGTACTGAAGAGAAATGGTGTCACTCTGGAGATGAAGGTGCACCTGATACAGGTCACGGTCTTTGCAATCACTTAATATGTGCCAGAGATTTGGAAAATGACTAGGGAGGATAGAAGAATTGATGTCTTTGAGCTGTAGTATTGGAGAAGAGAATTGAATATACCATTTACTGCTAAGAAGACAAACAGGTTCATCTTGGAGAGGGTTAAACCACTCTGCTCCTTGGAGGTAAGAATTCTGAGGCTTTCTCTGACATACTTTGGACATGTTGCCAGTAGAGACCAGTTCTTAGAGAAGGACATCATGCTTGGGAGGATGGAGGTAGAGCTCAGGAGGGGAAGACCCTCTATGAGGTGGATTGATTCAGTGACTGGGGTAATCAGGGTAGGTGTGTCAGAGACAGTGAGATTGGGACAGGATAGAG
>NW_006400142.1:538625-540041 GCF_000299155.1 Elephantulus edwardii
TCTGTGCCTCAGTTCTCATTTTCTTAGGATATATTCCAAGCAGTGAAATAGCTGGGTCAGATGGAATTTCTACATTGGCAATCCCATCAACAATGTGTAGGAATTCCTACTTCTCCACAGCCTCTAAAGCATTTATTACTTGCTTCCCTGTAAAACATTTCCACTGTTACTGGGGTAAGATAGTTTCCCATGGTTTTGCCTTTCATTTCTCTTATTGCTAGTTATGTAGAGCATTTCTTCATGTGTCTGTTGGCCATCCAAGTGACAACCTCTTCAGCAAATGGTGCTGGCAAAACTGGACGCCTACTTGCAAAAAGCTGTTACAGGATCCACATCTCACACCATATACAAAAATCAACTCAATGTGGATCAGAGACCTCAGAATAAAACCCGAAATGGGAAGCTCTTAAGAGACAAACTGGAACCAGGATTAGAATGCCTACTCTAAAAGGTAAAAAGAGACTGCCAAATACAGCTAGAAATGCACAATCTGTGGAGGAGAAAATTGATTGAATGGGACCTTCTAAAGTTTAACTCTCTGTGCTCATTAAAACTTTTTCCAACAGGGTAAAAAGAAAACCAAGTGAGAACAAATACCATCTCAGACAAGGGGCTCATAATGGAAGTTTATAGAATCCTACAGGCCTCCAGAAGAAAAAGACTGATAATCCAATTACAAAATGGGCAAATGACATTAAAGTCTTTTCACAAAGGCTGTAGTCTTTTATCTTCTGTGGCAAACACTTCATATTCTCCTCCCTTTCAGCAAACAAAGTTCAGTGATATGAAAAATACAGGTTTAATGAGTCTTCCTTCAGTCTTCCTGTGTTCTCATAAAGTCCAGCTTGAACAATTTCCTAAACATTGAGATTGAATAGTCATGGAAAAAGAATACATTAGGTTTTGTTTGGTGTTTTTTGTTTGTTTGTTTGTTTAAGCAGTCATCAATGACTGTATTAATATAAGTGTTTAAATTTTGTTCAGATCTTATGAAATTTCTTATATATTTTTCTCTTTTGAAGTTGTTTTATGTACTACTATTTTTTCTAGTGATTTTATTATAGTCTTATTTTTAAATGCATTTAAATTCTTAAGAAAAATATATAAACATTTTCCAAGAGTTTCATAAGTGATTAAAAGTCTAAACTTTCTATTTTTGTTGTTGTTGTTTTATGTACCAAAGAGAAGAAGCTGCCTCATAGCTGTCCCTCCAGAGGGTTTTATGAGGCAATTAATTGCTTGGGAGGAGATTGTCTATCCTTCTCCCGTGGAACAACTGGTGGATTCAAACCTTGTGCCTTCAAGATTGCAGCTTAGCTTCTTACCACTAGGCCCCAGAGTTTAGGAATATTTGTTTTCATAGAGCTTTCACTCGTGGACTAAAATCTTTCTATTTTAGTGATGACATGAATGGTC
>NW_006400142.1:540660-542729 GCF_000299155.1 Elephantulus edwardii
ATTACATGGATCTCATTTTTTCTTTAATGATTTCATCTCTTAGGTCTGTAAGAGTTTAGAGAAAGGGAGATAAAGAGAGTCTGTGTAAGAAAATAAAAAGGAGTCCTATTGATGCAGTGATTAAATGCTTCAATGTTAAGCACAGTGTCAAAGGTTGAGACTCACTCCTTTAACAGGAACAATGTGCAACAATCTATTACCATAAAGGTGCACCACCTTGGGAACTCTGTGAGGTGATTTTATCCTATTCTTTAGGGTATCCAAGGGGAGCTCTGGTGCCTTAGTGGGTAGAGAGATGAATCACTAACCTAACTTCATGCAGTTCAAATCCATCAGCTCTTCCGTTAGGGGGAAAATAAACAATCTCCTCCTTTGCTATTTACAACCTCTGAAAGTATGTCGGAGGGACAGCTATAAGTAGGTTTTGGCTTCATGGCAATATTTTTTGGGGGGTTAATAGGGTTGTTACGAGTTAGAATCACCTCCATGTTAATAAGAGATATAATAGAGAATAGCTTTTATAAGCTTCAGCTGCATGACTAACCCTGAATCCCAAATTCTAGTTCACATGTCTCTTACCTATAGAAGACTCATGTCATCATGTTTTCTGTATTCCTCCTGATTTACAAATTTGCATTTCTAATCTGCTTTCATTTTTTTCTGTATCCTCATTAGATGTTTGCTTTCCTCACCTAGTAAATAAGAAAAGTATGTAATCTCTATTTTTTTGTGCACAAATGTAAATGATGTAACTTTGAATTCTTTATTTTTTCACTTTATTTGAATTATTTTCGTTGAATTCTTTATCTTTTCATTTCATTTCTGACAAATAGGATATTTTCAATCTGAAATGACCTTCTTCTCAACTGTAAAAGGTTCTATATTCTATCTTTTATATTTCTTATTTACTTTCTAGTATTTTATTTTTATTTAGTGCTTCTCCAATTAACAGCCACCTTTCATCAGGTTGCTGAGGTTACTACAAGCCATCTCATTAAGGGGCTTTATCTCCTTCTCTGACCATGCATGCTACCAAGCATGATGTCACTTCCCAAAGATTGGAATTTCCTGAAAACACGCACAAAGTATGCTGGATGAAATGTCACCATCTGCCTCATCTAAGACAGAATTTTTTTAGTTATTATTTTTATCAGTTTGTGATATATTCAGCATAATAATTCAAAGTCATTAATTCTTCCTTGTTTTTCCTTATTCATCCTCCAACTTTCACATGACTATCAAACAATAGAAAATACTCTGGCTCAGATTAGGCATGACTTTCATTTTCAAAGTGAGGTCTTTGTTCCTTAGCAATTCAAAGGAGTTCTTTAAAAATATGGATTATAAGGGTGCTCTTGTGGCCTAGTGGCAAGAAGCTGCAGTGCAATCCCAGAAGTACGCAGTTTGAATCCACTGGTTTCTCTGCTGGAGAAGGAGGGGCAATCTCCTCCTGTACAAGTCAGATCAGATTTGATGGTACACATACACACACACAAAATAATAAAATTTAAAAAAATAGAATATATGTATCTGTATGTGTGTGTGTGTATACACACACACACATTTTTAATTGGTTTGCTTACAAAGTTAGTATACCATGTGTTTCACACTATTCTTTATTCACATTGTGTTTCATATAATCTTTCCCATGCATTATGGGAATTAAAAATATTAGTTACCATTGGGTCTTGCCATCATTACCCTGTCTTTTCAGGTCTCCACCAGATCCTTTCCGTGTCTTTCACCCCCATTCCTATACCCATAAAATTGTACAACCCTTTGGTTCTGCCCCTACTAATCCTCACCCCTCTGTTCCCACCCCTCACCCCCTGGGTCCCCACATGTTTTGCCAGTCCTTCTATTTTTACAACAGTGGTCTGATGTAGTATTTTTCCTTAGTAATTAAGTTAGTTCACTCATCAAAATGCTCTCCAGTCTTTCCCAAGTTATGCAGTATTTTTCAAAATCATTGCTCTTGAGTGCTGCATTTTATTCCATTGTGTGAATGTGTCACTATTTCTGAATCTATTCAGTTGTAATTGGACATTTGGACTGTTTCCATGATCTTG
>NW_006400142.1:543639-545032 GCF_000299155.1 Elephantulus edwardii
GCCTGTATCAAATGTACTTTAGTCTCCAGACTGGACCTTGTTGCTCTTCAGTACTTTAGAGAAGATTCTGACAGCAAATTTTTCCAATGTAATTTATCTTTTAATTTTTATTTTGGAGCCAAGCAAATTAAAGCTGTTAACCATCTCAATCTCTTCACCATCTATCACGATTCTGTCAATTGACACAGTGGTGAGAATTTTTTGTTTGTTTTTTTAATGTTCAGTTTCAATCTATATTGAAGGCTGCAGTCCTTGACCTTTAACACCAAGAGCTTCAAGCACTCCTCAGTTTCAGCAAGCAAAATTGTGTCATCTGCATAACGCAGATTGTAGATGAGTCTTCCTCTTAAGGATATACCCTGAGAAAGTAGAACTGATAAACAAATGGAAATTTGCACATTAATGTTCACAGCAGCATTATTCACAATTAAAAAACCATGGAGACAGCCCAAATTACCATCAGTAAACCAAAGGATTGAAAAATTGTGGTACATTCACACAATGGAATATTATAAAGCACTCTGGAGTAATGATTTCATAAATTGCTATAAAACATGGGAGAGACTAGTGAGCACTACACCGAGTGAACTAACTCAGTTTCATGAGGTCAAATGTTACATAAAACTATCATTGTAAACATATAAGAATAACCAGTAAGAAGTGTATAAAAATCTAAAGGAGAAAGGGGAGAGGGAAGGGAACTGATAGTAGGACGGACAATCTAAAGGGTCAAAGGATTTGGTGGGCAGAGGGAAAGGGTGAAGGAATTAGGGAAGAGCCAATGGGGACTTGATTAGATGAGATGACAGTGGATATACATAGATCAACTGTATTAATTTTATAAAACACATTGTATGGTAATAATCGTGTGAAACACACATAAAAGAAGGAATATTTGAAACACAATGTAAATGAATAAAACACCATGTATACAAATTTTGCATGCAAATTAATATAAGGTTTTAAAAAAGTATTGATTTGCATAAAATAGTTTATATTATGTTCCATTCATATACATTGTGACTTATATAATCTTTTATTTACATATAGCTCGTTCTTAGCTTATATATGAAGCTTCCTTGGCTTCTGTGATTCCAAACACATCACCTGCTCGTAGTTCCTCATGTTGGGACCAAAGTTTTGAAGTTTAGTAGTAATGTTTCCCGAGCAAAGGGAAGAACTGTAGAACTGGTGTGTAGATAAGTTTTTCTTTGGCGTCTTCAGTGTTACCTGAGGAGATGGGCGGGGAGTATGATGAACCCTTTAGTTGCCCAGCTTTCTGCCATCATTCATATGCATTGCATTTTGGAGGATTAATATTGATCTATGCAGTTCTTGAAAGTAAATTGCTATTAAAAATAAAACCAAAAAATACTGTTGTTGTTGTTGTTGT
>NW_006400142.1:546062-548867 GCF_000299155.1 Elephantulus edwardii
AGTCAAATGCCTTTGCATAATCAATGAAACACAGAAAGAAATTCTTCCGGTACTCCTTGCTTTCAGCTAAGATCCATCTAACATCAGCTACAATATTCCTAGTAGAAAATCCCTAGTATAAAGATACTAGACGACTTCAATCCTTTCTCCATCTATCAATACCTATTGGTCCAGTGGTGGAGAATTTTATTTTCTTGATGTTGAGATATAATATATACTGAAGGCCAGCTTTGCAAATAATTAGCTTTTAATTTGTTTTGAATATGTGTGGAGATGGAAGCAACCTTAAATCACACCTTTCCTCATTTTAAAACATACAGTCTTCCTTCATTCTTTTTAGACAGCTGTTTCTTTGTCTGGGTTCCATATGAGAATAATTAAATGTTCTGTTATGTCTATTCTTCTAAATTATATCCACAAATTATTATCATCACAAGCATGTCTCCTTGGGAGACAACTGAGGACATACTTGTGTATTTATTGCCTCTGAAAACCCACTGGAGGGTCAGTGTGTATCTGTTCCTTTGAATAGAGAGAATATGTGGTTTGACTGAAGCAGTGTAAATAACCCTTTTATTACATTATTTGAATATACTGCCAAATATCTCTTTGATGTGCTGAAGAGCAAGGCTCTTCTCATAAAAATTAAGGTGCACTTGCCCCAACCTATGCTATTTTCATATATCTCCTATGTATGTAACTATTGGAAAGCAAAGAAAACAAAAGTAGGATTTATTCCTTAGAATTGTAGTTTGAAGGGAAGAATATTGAGGATACAATGGATCGTTAGCAATCAAACAAATGTGAGGATATTTCTTAGAAGCAAAGATGGTAAATCTTCACCTCAGACATTTAAGACATGTTATTAATTATTATTATTATTATTGTCATTGTTATTGTTAGATACCATCAAGTTAAGTAAGACTCATAGTGGCTCTATCAATAGCTCACTCAAACTCTGTCCTACTCTATGACATCCGTATCATCTCTCACAGATTTGAGCCCATTTTTTCAGACACAGTGCCAATCCATTTCATTGTGGTGGTCTTCCTCTCTTTCACTGTTCCTCTATCTTTCCATGAAGAAGCCTCTTTCAAGGAAATAGCCTGTCCTAGCAACACATCAAAGTATGAAGCTCAGAGTTTTGTCATCTTGGCCTCCAAGAAGCACTCTGGCTGCATTTTTTCCAAGACGTATATGTTTATGTGTTTGCAGTTTATGGGGTACTCAGTTATAAGTTAGAAATGACAAATCCCTCTAAAAAATAATAATACTTGGTGAGAGGATCAGTGAGAAAGAAGAAGAAACTCCATGAAATTGATTTGCACAATAATTGCAGCAATGAACTCAGCACACAGAGGTTGTGCTGATTATGCAGTGTCAAGCCGTGTCTCATTCTGTTCTTCACAGGGTCTCTGTGATTCAGAGTTGAATAAGATACAAATAATAACAACAATAACATGGAAACAGAAGAATTTCTAGCATATTCAAATATCAAGGTAATAATGCATACACTTGTAATAAACTTTTTAGAAGTACATTTTTGCTTTCTTCTGGGACCATCATAATTAAAACTCAGACTCAGAACCAACCCCAAGGGGATACTGGAAACATAAAGTAAAAAGAAAATTATCTGCTAATTAAAGCCCCAAGCAGGCTGTTTATTAGGTACCTATCAACAATGCCCTCATCCATACTTATGATAATCTTAAGAAAATACTTTATTAAGAAAAGGAAAACAAAATAAAGGAATAACTAAACAGCTTGTAAGCTCTACATTGGGAATGGCATTAAAAGGGTTCAAAAATTTAATCCCAATGCAGTCATGAAGCTGAAGTTTTATGAGTGTGCACCAGAGAGGTGTTGGGAGAGGGAGAGGGATGGGGGCGTGGGAAGGGGAGGAGGAGGCATAAGGAGATGGGTAAAGTAAGGGGAAGGGAGAAGAGGAGGAAGAAATGAAGAAGGAGGAAAAGAGAGAGGGAGAAGGGAAGGGGAGGGAGAGAGAGACAGAGGGAGAGACAGAGAGAGAATGTATTTTCCAAACTAAGCATTACCTTCAAAAAATAAAATTTAAGATTAAAAGATCTGATGGTAATGAATTGATGATCAAATTATGAACAGGATGTAACAACAAAATTGTTTTATGACAATGTTCCTATATTCCTGGGATCCAAAATTAATCCTTTATAATCAGAAGTAGGAGAAATAAAACAAAACGTAGAGAATTGTTCATGAGTAGTTTGGGAGATTTGGGTTTTATAAAAAAATGATTACACATAATGAACTTTGTTATTGACTTGTTTATTCTCCTCAGAATGCTCATAATGTTTTGATGCTTTTAGTGTGGAGCATTGATGTCTTGATCATGATAAGAGCACTTCCTATCATCTTTCTAAACTACTAATTGAAGGTTGTCCTCAAGACACAATATCTTCTAAAAATATTTTTGTGCATCTTTTGTGAGCCCTTGGTAAAAACAAAAACAAAAGCAAAAAAAACAAACAAAAAAACCCAACCAACAACAAAAAACAAAAAAACACCTGACATATTGAAAAATTATACTTGCTCCTAGTAGTCCATTTCAGGGATATGGACGGGACTAAATGGCTTTCCAGTCCTCTGAAAGACTCTGCAAATTTTCATTATGAAATATTTACATGTGAATTCTTACTTAGGAAGAAAAAAATATGAATAGGTCATCTAATACTGGTAAGGACATTTTTTAATGAAGTAACTGATAATATGGGAAAACATAGCTCTATTCCTTCTAAATCTAATCCTAGAAAACCTACCCTATCTCTAGTT
>NW_006400142.1:548967-549686 GCF_000299155.1 Elephantulus edwardii
TTGTTTTCTTTTTGTTTTCCTTTTACTAGATGTTACAATGTTCCTGCCACCATTAGTCTTAAATTCTAGAAAGGAAAAATACAATCATTAAAACCCAGCTTGATAAATGTAAGCTTGATATCTATGCCCATATGATTTGGAGCCCATTAACTTACCCTTCATAAATTCATTGCAGGCATATCAACACATTTGCTCTAATTTGTCTATGAGGTTTCAGCTTAATGTAACCAGATCTAAAAAAAAATTTGTGAATCGTTGATGTACTATTCTAAAACATATTCTTCACCGGTCAATGAGGCATCACTGTACAAGACAGTAAAATCTATGTATTCTCTACACATTCAAATAACTGGAAGCATCCTATCTATATTTTAGAGCTTTCCTTTCCATGAAAAAGTGCATGACAACATTCACAAACCTAGCAATCTGTGTTGACTGTGTTTCTTTTAAAGAGATTCTTTATGGAATTCACATATTTATGCTTCAAAATTAGAGGGAGCCCTACTGGAATATTCCGTAAGATTGACACTGCTAATCCAAACACAGTGCCTTTCTGGTGTTTCAATTCACCAAGGAGTTTGTGGGAGAAGGATGAGTAATCTCCTCCTGAGAAATTTTATAGCCTCAGAAATCCCATTGGACAGTCAGTTATGTCAGTTCCAACTTGATGCCAATGATGCTTTGAATATATTATAATGGCTTTGTGAATATAGAAATAT
>NW_006400142.1:550039-551753 GCF_000299155.1 Elephantulus edwardii
AGGCAAGGATTCTGAGGCTTCATCTGACATACTTTGGACATGGTGCAAGGAGGGACCAGTCCTTGGAGAGACATCATGCTGGGAGGGTGGAGAGACAGCATAGGAGAGGAATACCCTTTATAAGGTGGATTGATTCAGTGACTGGGGTAATGGGGACAGGTGTGTTGGAGACAGTGAGATTGGCTGTGATATATAGGGTCGCTATGAATAGCAGGTGACTTGATGGCACGTAGCCAAAACACCACAACATAAGGGTTTATAAACCCAAAGTCCTTAAGGTGTTATTTTTAACAAAGATTTCTATCAATTAACCCCCTTTATCAAATCTACTAATGTGATAGAAAGTTAACTTTCTTTTGGAAATGTAAGTCCTGCAACTATATCATTTTACAGTTTCATTGGTACTATTATATAACTGAAGAGTATTTTCCACAGTTTTATATATAACATACATTTACATATAATTAAAATCAAGCTATAGTCTCTTTAGAGGAAAAATATGAAACAATTTTAATACCTGTGAAAATTATGAGATGGCTAGGTGAAATGGTGTTTCCTTTTTTTGAACTTTTTTATGGAACCATCGGATTGTTTACCAGACCAGTTGTAAAAATTCACATTCACACCAGCAGCACAAGAGAATTCCAATCTCTTGACATCCTCCCCACACTTCTTGTTTGCTATCCTGTTTAACTTTTGCATTGCTGTTGGGATGAGAGGATAATTCGTTGTTTTAATTGGGGCAATATCTCTCACTCTTAGAAGGACAGATATTACATAAATCCACTGTTATAAATATCTGATCAACATAGGGAGTGCCACAAAGAAGGAAAAGAATGGAAGATAATAAACACTGCACTGGAACAAGTGGGAAATTAAAAAACAAGTGTATGACAATTAATTTAGAACAGGAGACACATTTCAAAGTGAACTTATGAGGGTACAGCATGAAAATAAGTATGAAAGAATAAACTAAAAACATTCTCTTTGCAAACTTTCACTAAAATCACAATAAAAAGAAGAATATGGTCCCCGTTCACAAGGAAAATGCTTTTAGTCTTTTTTCATTAAGAATGATATTTGTACTTGTTTTTGAAGATATTTTCACTATCTTGAGGAAATTCCCTTCTATTCAGATTTTGCTGAGTGTCATACAGGAAAGGGTGTAGAATTTTATCAAATGCCTTTTCTAAAACAATGGCAAAGATCGTACGGTCATTATTTGCTTTGCAATGTGTTTAATTGCAATGACTATTTTTCTTATTTTGAAATATCCTTGCATTCTCTTATGAATCCCAGTTGGTCGTGATGAATTATTTTTTGATGTGCTTTTGGATTCTATTGACAAGGACTTTGTTAAGGATTTTTGCATCTATATTCATGAAAGACACTGGTCTATTGTGGGTTTTTGGTAGTATCTTTGCCAATTTTCAGTTTTAGGGTTATACTCGTTTCATAAAATGTGTCTGGGAATTTTCCTTCTTTTCTATTTTTTTTAATAATTTAAGTATAATGGAAGATAAATCTGTAAGTGTTTGATAGAAGTCAGACATGAAGTCATCTGGTTCAGGCCTTTTTTTTTTAGGTTTTATTTATTTAATTTTTAATAACTCCTCAGTTTCTTCTTTTGTAATGAGTTTGTTCAAGTGCTCTATGTTTGAACATTTTAATCTGGCTAAAACTGGTCTACTCTCTGCAGAAAGCTGAATCAGAA
>NW_006400142.1:553073-554171 GCF_000299155.1 Elephantulus edwardii
AAAAAAAACACAAAAGAAGATGGAAATAGTCATTATACCAAAAATGATTCATTAACACTACATCATTTTAGGAAGCATTATATAATTAAGAACTAATGGTATTAGAGGAAACAAAGTCTAGGTTGCACTGAAGGCAAAATAATAATACACTCCAAAGTTAGTGGAATACCAATTAAAATATTACATGCACAGATGCAGCTCAATTAAATTAGTACTTATAGTTTCTTCACTTGACATCATTTAACATTATAAAAGTGTATAGGGAAGTGTGCATGAACAATAAAAAACAACAATGGAATGGTTAAGCAAAACATGATATATACAGATCGTGAATTACTATTCAGCAATAAGAACTAGAGAAAGATGGGCAACTTCCTCTCGCTCGATTAACTGCCTCTGAAAACCCGCTGGAGGGTCAGATATGGGGGGGTTCCAACTCTATGGTACATAACACATTAAGAGAGGAAAAATATAATGAAGAATTCTCTACTTCCATATAATGAAAGTAATATTAGGGCAAATAATTAAACATGAAAAAAGTGAATAATTTTTATCAGTGGATAGTACAAAATATGTATTAAATATCAAAAGATCATAAGTAAAGATAATAAATTAGTTCTTCTTAACTGTTAAACCAATACTGACATAAATTTTCAAGTAAATCTGAGATAAAAAAAGATAGGACAGTGCTAAATATTGGGTTGTTAGTTATTGTAATGCATCTATTATATATTTGTTGTCCATATGTTCTATTGATTGTGCTTATGTGAAACTTATATTGGACAAGAATACAGATGTCAGAAAAGAGCAAGGAAACATTTCATGGCTCAAAATCAGGAAAGGTGTACCATACCGTTTTAAATCTGTATGTGGAACTGATCATCTGGGAGACTGGGCTTTATGAGGAGGAATGTGGTGTCAGGATTGAAGGAAGACTCAACAACCTGCATTATGCAGATGGCACAACCTTGTTTCCCAAAACTGAGTTGAATCGGAGATATTTGCTGCAGAAGGCCAAGAATTTCAGCCTTCAAATGGATTGAAACTCAACATAAAGAAGAAGAAAAAACAAAATCTCACCACTGGGTCAATTGACAG
>NW_006400142.1:554651-565133 GCF_000299155.1 Elephantulus edwardii
AATTGAAGCAGTGATTTGGGTAATGGGAGTAGGTGTGTTAGAGACAATGAAATAGAATAGAGCAGTGTTCAGGGCTGTTGTACATAGGGTTGCTATGAGTCCCAAGTAACTCAGTGGCACATAACAACAAAAACCCAACCTGTTCTGTTGAGTCAGAATCAACATATAGCTGACCCTCCATCAGGTCTTCACAGGTAGTAAATCACATAGGAAAAGATTGCCCATCTTTTTTTCTGTGGAGTAGCTATTGAATTAAAAAAGTATGCAGCATAACCCTTTTTGACTAAGTGACTAGAGCATATACATATTATGTCTTTACATACTTATAAATTTCATTGCAAGTTTTTATCATTAAAAGTTGAAATATATACAAAATTTCAAAGACAAATACAGTAAGCTTTAACATACAGAGAACCTGATGACATAGTGGGTTACACCCTTAGTGGCTAACAGAGGTCATATGAAACAGAAAAAAAGATTGAAATTATGAAAAATTTCATTATATATGTATTCACATTCACCATCAATATAAGTCACAGTCAGGAAATAAGATGAGCTCTTGCACTGGGTAGATTTGCTGCAAAAGAACTTTAAAAGAAAATAAAACAGTGACTTTGATGAATGAGTTGAGCAAGACTCAAGCCATGGTGTTTGCAGTGTGCATACAGTGACTGTGGCAACAGGGGCAAATATGTCAGAAACAGTGAGATTGGCTCAAAATAAGGTCCAGACCTATTGTTCATAGGGTTGTAGGCAGCTCAATGGCATGCAACAGCATGTGTGTAACCTCAGGGAGCCCTGGTAACAGAGTTTGTAGAAAGAATTGCATTGCTGCTGCAAAAACTACCCTTCTCTGACAGATCTACCAACCACTCTGTTAGAAGAAGGCGAGCAGTCTCTTCCTCTGTGATCTAGAGCCTTCAAAACCCAAATGGAGGTCCAGGTATGACTTGGAACCAAGTAGGCAGCAATGTGTGACTGGTTAGGATATAGACTCACAAGACAATGAAAAAAGAAGCTAAAAAAAATGGTGTCTTTGAATTATGATATTGGCAAAGAATCTGAGTAGGAAAGTGTGCCAGAGAATAAATAAATTTGTCTAGCAAAAATTATTGCTGGAAATTTACTCAGAAACAAAGATGGAGAAGTTTCACCTTACACGTTTCTTTATGTGAGGGACTAGTTCTAATTAAAAGGTCCTTATGATGGTCTAACAGCAAGAAATTGTGCTGTAATCCCAAAGGCACATGGTTCTAATCCATCAGCTGCTCCATGGAGGACGGACAATCTGCTCTCTTATGATTAACTGCTTCTCAAAACTTACCAGAGGGTGAGCTATGGGTTGGTTCTGACCTGATGCTTGACGTTATCCAACAACAACATCAATTCTTATTAAATACAAAGGTTAGTGAAATAAAGGAAAACTTAGCAGATTGACACCCTGATTACAACAATGAACTCAAATATAGTGGGGTTTTGGGGATGTTATGTTTATGACTTCTGTTTCTGGACTGACTCTATGGTATCTAATGACTATAATGACTATATATATGACTATATATAATTAATATCTATATAGATACACATGTGTGTGCCTATATATATATGTATGTGTATGTATATATATGTGTCTACATATATGTGTGTGTCTATATATATGTGTGTACATATATATGTGTGTGTGTGTGTGTGTGGTGTATGTATAATTTAAAGTAAATGTTCAAGCATCCCTTACTGCCCTATTCATTCAGATTATCCCTCTGAGACGTATCTCTTATCAATGAGCCATTTGGTTTATGAAATCTAGGTGACAAAAATTCCAGCACAATAGTGACATGTAAGTTGCCATTGTACAACAAACAGACACTTGCTTGTTTAATGTTATTTCACAATATTCAATGTGCCTAATTCTTTTCATCCAGCTTTAAATAAAATCTTGGCAAAAATACAGCAGAGCTTATGTTGTTTAATATGCACTGCATCATTAAGTAGGCAAATATTGTCAGTTCTCCCAATTGAATCACTTGATTTACATGGTCTCTCTGAAAACTCTTCATTATGAAAAGTGCCTCATTCCCTTGCTAAATAAGATTTAATAATTGTAATGAAAATTGTAGACTTAAAAGTTTCTGTACCCTCTAACCAAAGGATGTCACCAGTTAGTTGTGCCTGAGCAAAGGGTTTGTCTCTTTCAATTCCTTAATTCAAATTTAGGAGTGTACTTTTTCTATTCTATTTTTTTTGCAGGGCTCTAAAACTTTATTAGTGACTACCAACTGTCATAAGAATGGAGGATAAGAGAATTCCATTGCTTAAATGATAATATGATTGTTGAGTTTGTTTCTCCCCATTTCCTTTTCATTGGTTTCCACACAGCTGTGCATATATATGGTGTTCCATTCATGTACATTGTGCTTTATGCAATCATTCCTATACATTTTTATTACATACCTTTTCTTTTATACAATCATACATATATTGTGTTTTATATGATTGATTGCTATTGATCAATGTCTTTTACCACCCTGTCTGATCAAGCCCCCATTGCACCTTGCCTATTCCTTCACATACACCCATCTAACACTAGTAATGCTTTTATTCTTCATGCTGTTAGGTGTTGTTGAGTTGAGTTGATTGAGTATGATTCATAGTAACTCTATGAACAACAGATCTGAACACTTTCCTATCCCATGCCATCCTCACAATCTCTCACACTCAGTTCGATTGTCACAGTCATTATGTGAACCTACCTGATTGAGGATCTTCTACTCATTTGCTGCTCTTCCACCTTCCCAAGCAGGATGTCCCTCTTCAAGGAATAAACTCTCCTTGAAACCTACCCAAAGTACGTGAGACAAAACAGCAGCATCTTTGCCTCCAAGGAGCACACTGGATACATATTTTCCAAGAAATATCTGTTTGTTCTTTTGGAAGTCTATGGGATCTTCAACACTCTTCTCCAACAGCACAGTTTAAAGACATCATTTCTTTTTCCATCATTCTTAGTCATTGTCTAGGTCTCAAATGCATATTATGTGTCTGAAAAGACCCTGACCTGAATCAGGCACACTTTAGTCCTCAAATTGAAATCATTGCACCTCAATAATTTTAGAGGTCCCTGCCCACAATCTTCCCCAGAAATACCCCTCCTGAGCTCCCAATTGTTGGTACTAAATGTACTGATTATGAAAAAAAGTAAGATGAAGTGTTTGACAGTCTCAATATTTTGTTCATCTATCATAACATTGTCTATCAGTCCAGTGGCAAGGACTTTTGTTTTCTTGACTTTGAGGTGTGATCTACATTGAAAGCTGTCTTGTTGTTGTTATGTGCTGTTAAGTTGCCTGTGACTCATAGTGACCCTATGTACAACAGCCCTAAAACCTTCTCCATCCTGTGCCAGTCTTATTGTCTTTGACACAACTACCATCATTACCCCAGTCATTGAATCAATCTATCTTATCAAGGATCTTCCTCTCTTGTGCTGTCCCTTCACCCTCCCAAACATGACGTCCCTCTTCAAGGACTGGTCCCACCTTGCAACACATCCAAAATATGTCAGTTGAAGCTTCATAATCCTTGCCTCCAAGTAGCAGCCTGGTCTTAACCTCTCTAAGGTGAACTTGTTTGTTTTCCTAGCAGTCCATAGTATGTATATTCAATACTCTTCTCCAGCACCACAGCTTAAAGGCATCGATTCAGCTTCTATTGCCCATAGTCATTGTCCGGCTTTATCATGTGTAGCAAGTAATTGTTTGGACTATGACTTGGATCAAGTGTATCTTAATCTCCATACTGACATTGTTGCTCTTCAGTACTTTGGAGAGGTCTGTGAAAGCAGACTTTCCCAATGTAAGTAGTCTTCTAATTTCCTGACTGTTGTCCTAGTGACCTCGTTTTCCATTATATCCTCATCTCTGCATATATTTGATCTAATAATAATACTGTTAATTGCCATGAAATTAGGATTGACTCATAACTAACTAACCCTCTCACAGGTTTTCCAAAGCTGCAAGTTACAAGGAGATCACACATCTATCTCTCACAGAACCTTTGGTGGATTTGAACTGCCAAGAGAAGCGTCACTTTTAGGTCAACAGTGATCCCCCTCTACAGACGATTCCACCAACAGCTTCCTACATGTATTGGGTAGCATCTTTTTAAGAACTCTTTTTCATTTCTATAAACACCCTGTCTTGAGACAATACAGTGTCCAGATTGGTTGTCCACAGTGTTGATATGAGTTGTACTCGATCATTTGATACTTAATAGCAACAACAACAATACATTTCTTTCATTTAGAAAATCAAATGATTTTTTTTAAGGATAGAGCAGGTTTTAGGGCTGATTTTAGGACTTGTGCATATTAGTATATCTAAAAGAGATGTGATCCTTAACAATGTTCAGTTTCCCTACACTTATACTCCTAGTGTCTAACTATTCCTCCTCGTCTGTGTTTCCTAATATGAGGCCTCAGACTGCTGGGTTAATCTGAGTGTGTATTATTCTACCTAGGGTGTGTGAAGGCCTGTTACTTCAGAAGTAGATCACTAATCCCTCTCCCTCATTTTTCACATGTTAGATGCGCAGCTTTAGAACAATATCTGACAGAGAAGTATTTTACTCTAAAGAGCTGAAGAGAGTCCCTCTCTGGTTACACAGCCAACATATTCAGTGTTCATACTGCCTCCCTGCTTGGGCACATAGGGTATGATTCCATACATTCAGAACTTTCATCTTGCTCCACTCCTCATCACCTTTCTCCCCAATCCCCTGAAGGAGATTATCAAGAAATAAATAGAACAGAATACCAACAGAGAACTATAATAACTACAAACTGGTTTAGAAGAGGAAGTGGCATTGAGGATATCATAGCCAAGGTCAGATTGAAATTTACTGAGTGCAGAGATTCCAGAAGAATATCTGTCTGAGTTTCATTCACTATGAAAAGACATTAGACTGTGTGGATCTCATAACAAATTGTGGCTATTATTAAGAAGAATGGGAATTCTGAATCACTTTAGTGTGCTCATGTGAAATCTGTACTGAACCAGAAAACCATCATCAGAACAGAGTAAGTGAGCGTTGCATGGTTGAAAATCAGGAAAAGAGTGTTTCAGGGATGTGTCCTGTCTCCATACCTTTCCAAGAAACATGTAAAACATATTATTTGAGAGGCTGGATTTTATGAGAAGGAATGTGGCATCAAAATTTGGAGAAGACTCACCAAGAACCTGTGTTAATGCAGATGATACAACTTTGCTTGCTGAAAATGAGGAGAGCCTGAAGTGTTTGCTACAGAAGGTCTAGAACCGCAATATTCATTATGGATTGAAGTTCAATATCAAGAAGACAAATATTTTCATCCTTGGACCATTTGGTAGCACCAAGATAGATGGAGAAGAGATTGAGAGTGTTAACAATTTGAGCTTGCTTGGCTCCTCAATCAACACATTTGGCACCAACAGTCAGGCAATCAAAGATGAATTGCACTGGAAAAATCTATTCGCCAGGACCTCTCCAGAGCTTCAAAGAACATTGATCTAGAGCCTAAGCTATATCTGATCCAGATCTTGGTCTTTGCAATTATTTGTTATGAATCAGAGAGATGAACAATGACTAAGGATAACAGAAGAAGGGTCGATGACTGTATTGTGATATAGGCGATGAGTGTTGAACATTCCATGGACAGTAAAGAGAACAAACAGGTTTGTGCTACAGAGAGTGAAACTAAGTTACTGATTAGAGGTAAGGATTTTGAAGCTCGATACCACACACTTTGGATATATTGCCAGAAGGGACCAAGCCCTGGACAATGATATCATGCTTGGAATGGTGAAAGGACAACGTAAGAGAAGAAGACTCTGAATGAAATGTATTGCCTTAACTACTATAATAATGGGTTTAGGAGTGTCAGAGTCAGTGAGACTGACTCAGGACAGGATATAGTTCAGAGCTATTGTACATGAGGTTGCTGTAATTCACAGGTGACTCAACAGGACATAAAGACAATGTATTTTTTTTGTTGTTGTTAAATGCCACCGATTCATAGATGACTCATAGCGACGCTATGAAAAAAAGACCTAAACACTTTTATCATTTATCCAGGTTGATAGGGTTTCTGGAGGCAAGCTATTTCAGGAGTGAATGCCACTCCTGCTTCCAATTTTGTTTTAATCAGGAAGCCCCATCAAACCCTGTACACCATGGGTAACAATTCTAGCATTTGACACATCAGTGTCACAATGTTTATCATCACAGCAACCATGAGTTACCTCTGTACAGCAAATAGACACACCAGTGCTATGCCACTTAGAAGAATGTTTGACCAAAAGCGATTAAAACCAGGCCTAAGGGACACGGATTAAAATCACACACTTTTTACTTGGTAGCACAACTTTCTATCCACCAGGCCCATGAAGCTCTCTCTATGTTGGTGGTGTTGTTGGCAAGTGTCATTGAGATGTAGATGACTCACAGTGACCCCATGAACAAAGACGTGAACACTTGTATAACTTTCATCATTTCTCCAAGTTCATAGGGCTTCTGGAGGGAAGCTATTTTGGAAGTGGATACAATTCCTGCTTCTAAGACAATGCAGTAGATTAATTACTTTGTTTCAGCAAAATGAAGTAATATACTGCCTTTTCATTCATCAACTATCTCATTATGCAATATGTTGCATCAGCAACAATTATAATATTCCTATTATTACTTTCCATGGTACAAAATTGGGAAGTATGTACACCAGGGATGTATCCTATCTCCACACCTTTTCAATCTACATGCAGATTATCCTGGAGGTTAGGTTCTATGAGGAGAAATGTGGAATCAGGATTGTAGGAAGAATCATCAACAATCTTCAGTATGCAGATGATACAACTTTACTTCCTGAAACTGAGGAGGACATGAAGCATTTGCTGCAGAGGACCAAGAACTGCAGCCTTCAATATGGTTTGAAGCTCAACATCAAGAAAACAAAGATTCTCACCACTGGGCCAATTGGCAACATCATGATTGATAGTGAAGATACTGAGATTTTTGACAGCTTTAGTTTTCTTGGCTCCACAATCAACACTCTTGGCACCAACAGCCAGGAAATTAAAAGATGTATAGTGATGGGAAAGGCTGCTGTTAGAGACCTCTCCAAAATACTAAAAAGCAACAATGTCAGTCTGGAGACTAAGGTGCTCCTGATACAGGCTGCGGTCTTGCAATCACTTGCTATGTATCAGAAAGCTGGACAATGACTAGGGATGATCGAAGGAGAATTGAATGACTATGGATGATAGAAGGAAAATTGATGCCTTTGAAGCGTGGTCTTGGAGAAGAGAATTGAATATACCATGGATTGCTAGGAGAACAAACAAGTTCGTCCTGGAGAAGATAAAGCCAGGCTGTTCCTTGGAGCAAAAATACTGAAGCTTCGTCTGACATATTTTGGACATGTTGCAAGGAGGGACCAGTCCTTGGAGAGGGACATTATGCTTTGGAGAGTGGAGAGACAGCCCAGGAGACGGAGACCCTCTATGAGGTGGATTGATTCAGTGACTGGGGTAATCAGGATGGGTGTGTCAGAGACAGTACGTTTAGCACACGACAGGGCAGAGTTTAGCGCCATTGTATATAGGGTCACTATGAGTTGCAAGTGACTCGACGGCACATAACAACAACAATGTACACCCATGATTATTACTGTGTTATTCACAATAGCAAAAAGATGGAAGTAGCCCAAGTGCATATAAATAAACTAACATATAAAAAACCTACCTGCTGTATGCACACAATAGAATATTGCACAACATTGAAAAACAATGAACTCATAAACATTACACAACATGGGTAAGCCGGGAGACATTATGCTGAGTGAATATCTCAGTCACAAAATCAGTACATAACACCTCTAGGGGGCTGGAGAGAAAATAGGAAAAGAGTGGATAGATAAATGACCACTTCATTGGAACAGATGGGGAAGAGTAGTCCTAAAGGAATATATAATATTATTGTATGACAATAGTATGACAAGACATGCATTGAAAAGTGTATTGTGGGAAGGGGGAAGAAAATATGCAACAATGAATAAAAAAAGATTCTTTTTAAAAGTTCACACTGTAAATGAATGAAATAAAATGTAAATGAGAGACTGTATACATGAAATGGAATTTATATGAACAACAAAATATTATTTTTGTAAAAGTTTTTAAAATTAATTTTTGTAAAATAATGGGGGAGCTTTTACTATTCAAAGAGAAGAGTTTACTGAAGGGGTGGGCAGAAAGAAAAGTGCAACAATGAATAAATGGAAATCCAAAGTGTCTGTATCATTTAAATTAATAAAAAAAGATTCAAAAAGTTAAAACTGACGCAACATGAAATAATAAAGTACTAAATTTTAAAGTTAAAAATTTTAATTTTTAAAATGGAAAAAATAAAAGCGTAGGAAAGAATATACCAAGCAAATGTCATCTACAAAAAATTGGAGTGGTAATATTAGTCTGATAAAATAAACTTGAGGATGAAAAACACCATAAAAAAACAAGGAAGAACACTATATAATAATTATATAATGAAGATATAACCTTGTTCAACATCTATGCACCAGATGATAGACCTGCAAAATACATAAAACATGGTTAACACGCTTACTGTGGTTTTGATTTGCATGTCTCTCTTTTAAATTTATTTTTATCTTATATTGATATGGTTACAAGATTAATATATATCATGTTTCATTTATATACATTGTTTTTCACACATGCGTTCATTCACATTGTTTTAATTATCCCACACATGATGTTTTATAGAATTAATCACCTTTGATCATGCCTATTATTACCCAGCTTTTCAGATGCATGCTAAATGTATACTAATCCTTCATCCCTCCTCTGCCCACCAAAGTCTGTTACTTAGTATTCTTCCCTTTTCCTGTCCCTTCTGGACTTTTGTACTCATCTTACAAGTTATCCTTTTGATTTTACAATAATGTTATTAAGCAGTTTTTATTCTTATGAACATAAGTTAGTTCACTCAGCATAAAGTTGCCCAGCCTCTTCTATGTTATAAAGTATTTTTTGGAATTGTTTCTTCAGAGTGCTGCACAGTACTCCATTGAGTGAATGTATTCCAGTTTCTCAATTCATCTGTGTGTTGATAAACATTTGTTTTGTTTCCATTTTCTTGTATCTTGAATAACATTGCTATGAATGTTGGTGCACAAATCTCTATGTCTTTGTTCTGTTTTTCTTGGAGTATATCTCTAGCAGTTAAATAGCTGCGTCATATTGAATTTCCATATTCAGATTTTTGAGAAAATGCCAAACTGCCTTCCGGAGTATTTGTACCATTTTATAATCACGACAGTGTATGAGAGCTCCAGCCTTTCCACATCCTCTCCAACACTGATTTCTTGCTGTCCTGTCAAATTTTGCCACTGTTACTGGAGAGATAGTATGCCATTGTGGTTTTGATTTGCATCTCCCTTATTGGCAGTGATTTTGAGCATCTCTTTATGTATCTGTTGACCATCAAAGTATCTTCCTCTTTGAAAACTGTTTTGGTGTCTTTTTTTATTTTTTAAAATTATGTTGTCAATTTTTTTCTTGTGGAGGTCCTGTAGGATTCTGTAGACTTTTGTTATGAGACCCTTTTCTAAGGGGGTATTGCCAAAAGTTTTTTTTTTTCCCCAGTGAGTAGGTTTTCTTTCAGGCTACTGGAAAAAGTTTTTGATACACAAAGATATTTAATCTTTAGAAGGCCTCACATATCAATTTTATCCTCTAAGGTTGTGCATTTCTGGATGTATTTTCCAGTCTCTTTAAACCATGGGCTAGGCCTTCTAAGTTGGTCTCATTTTATCTTTTATGATCTTTATGGTTTTACCCTAGGTCTCTGATCCACACTGAGTTGATTTTTGTGTATGGTGTGAGATGTGAATCCTACTTCAGCTTTCTACAGATAGTTGTCTAGTTTGCCAGGAACATTTATTGAAGAGGTGTTGTTCCCTGATTTGTTAGGTTTTATTTCCTTGAATACCACTTGACCATTGGTAGATGGTTTAATTTGTGGGAGCTCAATTCTGTTTAAAGGACTTGAAGTTAAGTTAAAGGGGGCTGGTGAGTGTGCTCACAGTGATCCACCTATATCTACTAAAGTGAAAGTAGAAGGCACACTTTCAATTCTCTTTCCAAATTTTAACCGTTTTTAGGGAGAGTGATTATGAACTTGTAAAAATTGTGGAAGTTAACATGCTTGCCTTTGTAGGGATGATGTATGAAATAAATTAATATTTTATTATTTAATGTCATGTTAAATGTAGTATTTGATTGCACACCCATATTTATTGTGGTTTTGTTCGCAATAGCAAAGAGCTGAAAACAACCAAATTGTCCATCAAAGAATGGTTAGAGCTAAAAGCTCTAGTATATTCACACACAGGAATATTATACTGTTGTTGTTGTTGTTGTTATGTGCCATCAAGTCATT
>NW_006400142.1:565458-568848 GCF_000299155.1 Elephantulus edwardii
CCCTAGTCATTGTCCAACTCTCTGATGCATAAATATGCAGCACTGAAAAACAAGGAACTTATGAAATATTATGCAAAATGGATGACCCTGGAAGACATTATGGTGAGTGATATATTTGAGTCACAAAAGGACAAATATAGCATAGGGCCACTGTTGTAAAATGGGAGTGACATCAGGGTTGAGGGAAGACAGAAAAGAAGGGGAAGAATGATGTATATTACATTGAACCAGATGAGGGAGAGAACTGTTTAAAAGGGACATATGAATGGGTATTTTTGTCATTACAGAAGTCCAGAGTGAAGGCTGGATAGTGGAGTGGACTTGAGGGGAGGAATTTCATAACAATGAAAGAGGTTTTATTTTCAAAGAGAAGAGTGAATTGGGGGGTGTGGTGCATAGGGACAAAAGTGCAACAATGTATGATTGGAAACCCTTAAGTCTTTGCAAACTTTCATTAAAATTAATAAGAAAAAAATAGCTATTGAATAGCAAGGAAAAAAAGAAATATCAGGCACACAAAAGTCAGTGGGTAAAATCAGATTTTCAAAATTATAGAATTCAAATGGTAATATTTGCCAACCAGATTACATCAGTCTTCTTTTCCCAATAAACATGAACACACAGAAGCAGCTTGTTTGCTTCAACTTTAAAAAAAAAGTAGTATTTGATATATTAATTAAATTTTTGATCTGAAAATTCCACATTTTGGAAAGATTCCTTTTTAATTGTGTAATGTATCATCTGGTCTTATTTATTACTTTGATAGAAATGTCTATAATAATCTATAATAATAATAATAAATGTCTATAATAATGGATATAATGATCTATAATAGTCTTTCTTGTAATATTCTTCAATGACTTTGGTAATAGTTTATCTTTATACTTTCATTCAGATATGGTGTTGGGTTTTTGATTGCTGTAAAGTCAAGCATCACTCATAGTGACCCTACGAATAAAAGGCCTGAAGCCTTTTTATAAATATCAACATTTCTCAAAGTTTTCAGAGGCATCTTGTTTAGGAAGGCGATGCCATTCCTGTTTCCAACATTTAGATACACTTTATTATACATTCGATACATATTTGGGAAATTACCAATTAGCTTACTTTAGAAGTTTTCTTTATGGGAAAATTTTAATTAAACATTTGATTATGTTAGTGTACATAAGAAGATTCTGTTTTCTATGTACTTTTGCACAACAAATGATAAATTACGTTTCGGGAAAGTATTTTCTCATTTCACGTAGACTTTTGAATTAACTACATGAGGTTTTGCATTATATAAATGATCTTATTATTCTATTACTTGTACTAATATCTGTAGGACTAGAAATGAAATGCCCTTTTCACCTACTATTCTTTTATTTTTAGTCTCTTTCTTTACACTTTATGTAGTCTTGTGAAAATTTATTAATTTTATTAATTTTTTTCATTAACCATGTTTGTACTTATTTACTTACTTGTTTTAGAAGGTTTTGCTTTATAATGTCTTCTCAGCCATTTTGAAAGGTTTAATGATAAGTTTTTATAAACAATGACTGTCATTTTTTACTGGGTTAACTGAATTTGATATATTTTGACACACCATGTTATTATTATTTTTAGGTGTAATTCAATTGACTATTATGTTACTATTACTAATTTTTAAATATGTTACATATTCTTTGTGATTTATGTGGCATATTGAAAAGGAATGGTGTGGAATTCATCACTCCAGAAAGAATATTTCAAGATATATACTGAACTACAATACTGTGAATGATAGTTTGTGATCTATATCATATCAGAAAGTTTTATTAATATCACTATTATTAAAATATAATCAATAGAGCTAAAGATGAAGAAATTGAGGATTTCCACCAACTTCTGTTGTCTAAAATTGATCAAACATGTAGTACAGATGCATGTGAACACTGTATCCACTCTCCATATCTATTCAGTCTGCTTGTTAATTAAATCATTAGAGAAACTGGACTTTATGAAAAAGCTGTTATTAAGATTGGAGAAAAACAGTAACTATTTGCATTATGTAGACAACACAGACTTGTTTGTTGAAAATGAGGAGGAACTGAAGCACTTGCTGTAGAGGATTAAAGTCTGCAGTCTTTGGTACAGACTACATCTCAGTAGCAGGAAAAGTCCTCTTCGTTGGGCCATTAGACAGCATCATGATAAACAGGGCAAAAATAAAATTCTCAATGATTTAGTCTTGATTGGATCCACAACCTTGGTATCAGAAGTGAGGAGAGCAGGAGATATATCTATTGAAAAGGCTGCTATCAGGAATTTCAGCAAAATGCTGAAGCATAATAAAGGCAGCGTAAAAACTAAGCTATACCTGATTCAAACCACACTTTCTATAAATCTGAATGCTAGAAAAGAAATAAAGATGACAGAAGAAGAAGTGATGCATTTGATTTCCGGTTTTGGAGAAGGAATATTGACTATTCCATGGACAGTCAAAAGAACAAAGGCTGTGTCATGTAGATCATGCAACAAGAAGGTTTCTTGAAGGCAATGATGGTGAAGCTTCACCTCACATGCTTTGAACATGTTGGTAGAAGAGGATATTCATTGGAAGGGAACATCATGCTTGAAAAAAGGAAAGATCAATGAAGAAGAAGAAAACACTTATTGAGATGGCTTCATATCTATAGCAATGTTCTGAAATGTGTCAGAAATTATAAGGATGATGTGGGAAAAGGCAGAATTTGGCTGTTTTTCACAGGGTCACTACATTTTGTACTCAGCTGGGTGACACTAAACAACAACAATAACAAATGTTTGGTGACTAGAAGCTGAAGTGGAAAACAAAGGAGGACTGGTAATGTGAAAAGAAAATGATGTAGATGGCAAAAAATAGAGTTGGAAACTGAATGATGTAATTTGGTACAATCCATGCTTTATCCATTTCATGCAACTTTCATTAATTAAAAAAAAAAAGAAACAGCCCTTCACTGATAGACGAGTATATTTGTGAAAATAGTTAAAGGAGATGCTCAATTATTAGCAGTCAAAACCAAGCTGGTAGCTATGTGAAACATACCTTAAAATATTTATTTGTGAGTTAAACTTGAAGAAAATTGGAACAAGTATTTAGCAACCCCACAATGACTGATTGTATATCCCACATAAATGTAAAAAAAAAAATAGATGGATGAACACTAGTGGCTGAGATAAGACAACACCCCACAGGATGATGTGAAGGACATCATGAAGAAAGCAAAAAACAAAAGTCAGGGAAAAAAAGAAATGACAAAAGTAAGTATCAGAAGAGACTCTGAAACTTGTTCTCATGTGCCATTTGAGTTGCTTGCGACTCATAGCGACCCTATGTACAAGAGCTCTAAATGCTGTTCTATCCTGAGCCAACCTAGCCATCTCAAACGC
>NW_006400142.1:569758-571885 GCF_000299155.1 Elephantulus edwardii
ACAGATAGACATTCTTCTGGTATTCTTTGCTTTCTGCCAAGATCCATCTAACATTATCTACAATGTCGCTAGTACTACGACCTCTTCTAAATCCAGATTGCACATCTGGCAGTTCTCTGTTGACATATTGTTCCAAATGTTTTTGGATAATTTTCAGCAGAATCCTGCTTGCATGTGATATTAATGATATTGTTCGATAATTTCCGCAGTCAGTTGGGTCACCTTTCTTTGGAATGGGAACAAATATCGATCTTTTCCAGTCAGTTCGCCAGCTGGCTGTTCTCCAGATTTCTCGGCACAACTTAGTGAGCACATCTGGAATAAAAAGGAGATAAAACAAGGGGAAGGAAAGGATGTTCAAGAAAGCAAAGTGTTATAATGAAATGTGCCAGGAGCTGGTGTTAGAAAAACACCATAAAGAGAGAAAAAGATATTTTGCATTTCTTAAGCGGAAAGGAATAAAGAACAATTTTCAATACTAAAGGAGTATATGGGCAAGATCTTGAATGATGCATGAAGCATTGAGACAGGTTAGAAATAATACACAGTGTCACTGTACAAAAAAGGATTGTAAAAACAAGATCAAGAACCAATAATAATGAAGGACGTAGTTCAAGTTACACAGAAAACATTAACAAAAATAAGGGTCTAGGAATTAATAGAATAACAATTTAGGTGGTTCAACCCGCAAACCTAAACCTGAGTGTGCTCACAATCTTAAAAAATGACATTTAGAAGTCAGTCATCTAACCAGCTGACAGGATGAGATCTATAATTGTTCCCATTCACAAAAGGTAATCCAGATTACATCACTAACAAAATGATATGACCATATGCAAGTTAAATACTGCTGAAGATTGTTCCAAAAACGATGGACACTGCCCAAAAGCCATTCTTGATGTCAGATAGATGCTGGCTGAAAGAAAAAAAAATAGAAGAATATGACATCAAGACTAGGGGAAACATCATCAACCACTGTCCTTTCGAAAATGACATAATTTTGCTTGCAGAAGGTGAAGATTTACTTTAAAAGAACAAAGAAAGCCTTCAATATACATTATACCTCAACATCAAGGTAACAAAAATCCTTACACACTGGATTAGGGAAAACATAATGGTAAATGAAGAAAAGACTGAAGATGTCAAGGATTTCATTTTACTTTGTTTCATAATGAATCTCTATGTTAGCAGCAGCCAAGAAATCAAGAGGTGTGTTGTTGCACTGGGCAAACACACTTTCAAAAATTTCTCTAAATTGACAAGGAGCAAAGTTGTCAGTTTAGTGATTAAGATGTATCTGATACAAGGCATTGTGTTTTCACTTGTTTCTAAGGGGTCTGAAGATTGGAAAATTAATAAAGAAAACTGAAGAAGAATCAACGACTTTGAACAGTAATGTTGGCAAAGAGTATTGATTGTGGCACAGGGAGCCCAAAGGACAATCATATCTGTTCTGGAGACAGTTCAACTACAATGCTTCCTAGAGGCGAGAGTGGTGAAAACATGCCTTATAATATGAGGGGTCAGCCAAAAAGAGGAAACTCCCAACAAGATGGATTGACAAAGTGACTGTGATAGTGAGCTTGAACAATGGAGAGATTGTGACAGTGTCTCAAGATGGGCCAAGTTTTGGATCTATTACTCATAAGGTCACTGTCAGTTGTACTCAACATGAAGGTATCTTTTACAGAAACAGGATGAACTACAATCATTTTGTAAGCTTCTGTGAGTTCTCAATAGTTTAGCATACTAAACAACATAAAACAAGTTGGTTATTATTTGATACTTATCAGCTATTAAAAAAGTTTTGTTGATGATAATTGTACGTAATACATTAAAAGACTTTTTTTAATAGAACCAGAGGTGAAGATTGGTAGGAATAAAATCATAAGGTTGCACAATTTGGTGGATAGAGGGAGGAGTGGTAAAGGAAATGGAAAAGATCTGAAGGGGATTTGGAAGACAGAGTAATGGTAGGCATAGTTCAATGTTAACTAATTTTATAAAGTATAACGGACAAGAATGATTGTATGAAACACAAAAGGAATTAAGGATAGTGTGAAACACAAGACAGAAGAATTTTGTAAGCTAATATAAAATTTAAAAGAATAAGTAAATAAATATTTT
>NW_006400142.1:573801-575847 GCF_000299155.1 Elephantulus edwardii
TCTTCCTGGATGATACCCTTGATATCCTCCCACAACTCATCTGGCCTTCGCTCATTAGTGTTTAAAGCCTCAAACCTGTTCCTGAGATGGTTCTGAAATTCAGTTGGGATAGAGTCAAAGTCATATTATGGTTGCCTTGAATTTGGTTTAATTTTCCTCAACTTCATCTTGAACTTGCATATGAGTAGTTGTATAAAATGTAAAAAAAGACATTTTCATGTCTAATCACATGGTTGTTGAATCAATCTGTACTCATCGACCTCATTCATATTTTTGAAGTAGTACATTTTAGCTTCCTTTTGGCAATCAGCTGGTGCAATGTCAACATTTCTGTGATTATGGTAGCCCAGGGGTGATGCACTACACAATTAGGACTCCTTATTCAATATTTAGAATAGACAGAACTAGAGAAGCTTGTTTTTTGTCATTGTTGAGTTTTTATTGTTGTTATAAGCCATCGAGTAGCCTGCAATCCTTAGTGACCCTATGTTAAACAGCCCTGAACTCTGCCTAATCTTAAGCCAGTCTCACTAGTACTGACACACCAACTTCCATTGCCCAAGTTACTGTATCAATGTATCTACTTGGGAGCTGTCCTCTCCTGCGCTGTCCCTCCATTCTTCCAAGCATTATGTGACTTTCCAAGGACTGGTCCTTCCTGGCCATGTGCCCAAAGTATATGAGATAGAGCTTCAAAATCTAGCCTCTAAGAGGAAACTTGGTTTCACCCTCTCCAAGACAACTATTTGTTTTCTTGGCAGTCTATGGTATGTTCCAGATTGTTCTCCAGCACCACAATTTGAAGATATCAATTCTTTTGCCTTCAGCCTGAGACATTGTTCAGCTCTTTGATGCACAACAAGTAATTGAGAAGGCTATGTCCTGATCATGCACACCTTATTCTCTAGATAGGAATCATTAATTTTCAGTACTCTAGAGGGGTTCCTGACAGAATATTTTCCCAATACAATTTCTGTTTTGATTTCCTGACTGCCGATGTTAAGAGTGTTGAGAGTGGAACCGAGCAAGCTATACCTGTTAACACCTCAAACTCTTCTCCATCTATCATGGTGCTGCCATTTGGTCCAAGGTTGATTGTCTTTGTCTTCTTGATGTTGAAATTCAACCCATAACTAAAGACAACAGCCCTTGACCTTCTGCACCAAGTGCTTCTACAGCAAGTGTTATTGAGGGCTGACTCTAAATCATATTAACCCTATTCATGAAAAATTACCCTTTCTGTACCATACCCCTGATCTTATATGTGAGTAAACCTATTTTTACAATCACTGTATCAGTCCTTCTCATTGAAAGTGTTCCTCTTTTTTGCTTAAAGCTTCACATTTTAAAATGTGATTTCTCCTTTAAAGAACTGTTCTGTCCTGAACACGTGATCACAGTATGTGAAACCAATTAACCATATGATCTTTTCTTCTAAAAATCATGTTGATGTTGAATATCTTTCAAGTAACATTTGCTTGTTCTTTTGGCCATCAATAGTATATTTAACAATATTTTTCAAAGGCTGTGATTCCATGTCAACACTTGCTGTTGTTGTTGTTGTTATGTGCCATCCAGTCCCTTATGACTCATAGTGACCCTATGTACAACAGCCCTAAATCCTCCTCTAACCTGTTCCAATCACACTGCCTCGGACACACCCATCCTGATTACCTCAGTCACTGAATCAATCCACCTCATAGAGGGTTTTCCCCTCTTGTGCCATCCCTCCACCCTCCCAAGCATGATGTCCCTCTCCAAGGGCCTGTCCCACCTTACAACATGTCCAAAGTATGTCAGACGAAGCTCCAGAATCCTTGCCCCCAAGGAGCAGCCTGGTTTAGCCCTTTCAAGTATGAATCTGTTTGTTTTATTGGTAGTCCATGGGACATTCAATACTCTTCTCGAGCACCACAGCTCAAAGGAATCAATTCTCCTTCTGTCCTTCCTTTTCATTGTTCAACTCTCTGATGCGTAACAAGTGATTGTAAAGTCCATGGACTGTATCAGCTGTACCTAAGTCTCAAGAGTGATCCCATTGCTCTT
>NW_006400142.1:577462-577976 GCF_000299155.1 Elephantulus edwardii
AAACATTACTACGAGAAACAAAAAGAGACTTGGAGAAGTGGAAGAATATCCCTTGCTCGTGGATAAGAAGACTCAATATTGTGAAAATGGCAGTATTACAAAGGCAATTTACACATTCATTGAAATCCCAAAACAAATACCAATCCCTTTCTTCAACGAGATGGAAAAGGCAATCTCCATTTTCATCTGGAATTGAAAGAAGCCCCGAATAAGCAAAGCACTCCTTAAAAATAGAAAAAAAGTAGGAGGCATCTCACTTCCTGATTTAAAATCCTACTACACTGTCATGGTAGTTAAGACAGCATGGAACTGGTACAATGGCAAATACAGATTAATGGAATAGAATTGAGAACTCAGAAATCAGCCCATCTATCTATGGTCAACTGATTTTTGACAAGGAGATGAAATCAGTTGGGTGGGGAAATGACAGCCTTTTTAACAAATGGTGTTGGCAGAATTGGAAAACTATCTGCAGAAGACTCAAGCAAGATCCACACCTCACTCCATATGCAAA
>NW_006400142.1:579632-590735 GCF_000299155.1 Elephantulus edwardii
GTAGTCGAAAAGATCATTACTTGAGGTAATTGTACTTAGTTTGTAAACTGGCAATCTTACCCTTTAGATCTTTAAAAGAGATCCTTCAGCAGCAAATTTGACCAATGTGAATTTCTTGACTGAGACAAGTAATAGTTTTTCATAATTTTAATACATATTAAGATAATAAATTTGTGCCTCACTTATCACTAGGACCTAAGCATAGACATCATTGTTTAAAACAATTTGTTATTTTTGTGAAAAATAATTTGTTTATCCTGATGCAGAAATGTATTGTCTTCTCTTTCTAAAACAGTTGAATGAATAGGAAATAAAAAAATAAATGACTGGTTCTTATGTACAGTACAGACTTAAAAACATTTCTTTTAAAACTTCTAAATCTTTTTCCCAAAACTTTTTACTGATTCTCTAAAAGAAAGAAGGTGATTAAGAGACTCTTAGAAGGATGAAAGTGTAGTGAGTGCTATAGTGAATTACTCAGACATTCTCACATGTATCAAGAAAATTACTCTCACAGTTGTAGAAAATCTTGGTAACTGATAATTCAACTGCATTTAGACTTTGTTCTTACCTAAAGACATTTGTGTTGACTAAGAGTATTTCAAGAGTATACTCAATTTCTAGTTATAGCTAGAATTTATCCTTATATATCATTTGTATTATCACTGAAGGATCTTTTCAACTTTTTTTTTAAAAGCCATATAATTAGATCATTTAAAAACTCTGTTGGCACATATTCAGAGTCACGGTTCAATTTGTGACTAATATTCTTTCACATCCACCCCTCCACATAAAGGTCTGCATCCTAGAGACCCTACAATAAGAGAATTGGCACATAGAGTGGTCAGAGGAAGAAGATTTTAATTTGAAATTTGGAGCTCAAAAAGTAGTAGGTTGGCAGGTAAGAAAACTTTTGGCTGGTGTATTTAGGTAGATAGGACATGAGTAGTTCTTGTCCTGATGCTGTAATGTTGTTGTTGATTGATTGCCTTCAAGTTGAGCCAGACTCATAGAGAGGCTAGGAACAAAAGGCCTGAAGCCCTTCTACAACTATCATCAGTTATCAAAGTTCATAGAGTTCCCAGAGGTATGTTATTTAGGAAGTGGATGCCTGTCCTGCTTAAAAAAAATACTGATTTTAAAATCAACAGCAACAAACCTTAAATACATATTTAGGAGTCTGAAGCCATAGCTATGGGGACATTCCAAGGGTCAAACCGAAAAGAGTTTGGGGCAGAGAGCTATAAGCAGGGGAAGGACTTTCATCTTTCTGCCAGAGGAGCAGCTGACTTAAAACCCTCCTTAGCCACTGCAGAGACAAAGGAAGACATTAAGCTTCAGGAGAAAAGGCTTAATCAGGGGAGACATTCCTCTCCAGAATTAGCACTTCTGGGTGTTTGTAGGGAGAGATGGGACTGAAACTTCCCTGGGGCAAGCTCAATCTATTCGGAGATCCTTGCTTAATCAGATGAGACGCCATGCCAGTGGCCAAACAGGACAAGAGAGGTCAGGCCACAGAGCTATAAGCAGGGGAAAGACTTTCTCAGCTTTCTGTGAGAGGGAGACTGACTTGAGAATCCCCCCTGAACACAAACTGCTTAAGTTGATGCCCCTGGTCTCACATCCCTCCATACATGAAGGAAGACATTAAGCTTCTGGGGAGAAGACTAGATCAGGTGAGACACGTCTCCTCAGAGCCAGCACTTTCAAGTTCATGTGGGGAAAGACAGGACTGAAATTTCCGTGGGGAAAGATCTTTAGATTTGGGGATCCTTGCTTCTGCAGCTGGGAAGTCAGGGGAAAGAGTTTCCCAGCTTTTTCAACTGGCACGTTGAGCTGAGAGAAAGAGAGCTGACTTGAAACTCCTCTGTACAGAAACTGCTTGAGTGGAGCCACTGGTCCTACACCACTCAGCCGCTCCATAGATGAAGGAGGACAATAGACTGTGGGAGAGCAGACTACATTGAGGCTACATTCCTACAGGACTGCAGTGAAGAACAGAGAGAACCTGAAGGACTGTAGGAAAGGTGAATTTTCCAAGTAAGGATTTTCAATAAAGTGAGAAGCTCACCCAATAAAGTGAACATTTTAAGCTGACATAATTAATAATATCATAAAGATAAGAACTACTGACAAATTACACAACCACAATAGAAACAACATAATGCTTATCAAAAACTTCACATATATAATGTCAAGAAAACAGAAGGCAGTTTCAAACACCGTGAAAAGGCAAAATAAAACGTCTCAAAAAAAACCCACAAAACAAAACAGAGATTATTGTATACCCAAAAGATACTCTAGAATCAAGAAGGCAGAGGATCTATACTGATGTGGAGACATCCAAAATGCTACCAAAAAGAGTACAAATTATGGAAGAAACACTGAAACCACAAATAAAGAGAATGCTCTAAAGGAAGAGAATCAGAAGTATATTGATGAGGAAGGCGTTATCTGAACAGCTACAGAAGGTACAAGTGACAGAAGTAACAATGGAATCCATTAAGAAAGCAAACACACAAGAGATGAAGAGTCAGAAGAAAAATATTGATGAGGAAGAACTTGCACAACTACGGAAGAAAATGTGGAAGATGAAAAATAATTGAAACCATAGAAAAAGGAGATACAAGAACTTATAAACATCATAACAAGATAAAGTCAACACAGTACCGGAAATAACAGAAGTGCATGAAAATGCTATCCAGAATATTAAGACTGAAATGGCAGAAGTGTGCAAAATGCTTGAAAGACAAAAAAAAAAAAAATTAGAACAGAAGAGATAGAGCAGAGAGTCAGTGAGCTGGAAGACAAAAACTTCAATGGAACCATACAAAAAGAAAAAAAAATCAGAGATGAAACATGAAGAAAGTATTAGAATCCTGTGGAATAACATCAAAAGGAACAACATACGTATGCCTGGAATTTCAGAGTGTATTCCAGAATATGGGAGGTACAGAGAAATCAGTGATAAAATTGTGCAAGAGATACCAGAAGAAAACTTGTATTATGAAGAGTGAGGGGATCCACATCCAAGAAGCTCAGTGAACACCAAGTGGAACAGATCCAAAAAAGAAAAACACCAAGATATATCATAATCAAATTCTCCAAAATAAAAGACAAGGACAGAATACTAAAAACAGCATGAGAAAAACAAAGAGTCACTTAAAAAAGAAAAGTAATGAGATTAATTTTTCAATTTTTCAGCAGAAATCATGTGAGTGAGAAGAAAATTGGATAGCTTATAAAGAAAGTTGAAAGGAAACAGTTACCTACCAATGATCCTGTCCCCATCAAAGCTGTCCATCAAATACAAAGAAGAAATTACATCTTTTTCAGAAAAGAAGGAACTGAAGAAACTTATGAAAACAAGGCCAAATCCACAAGAATTTTCAAAGGCAGTCCTTCAAACAGAGACACCATTAAAAAGTGGATAAACCATAGTAACAAGAAACAATAAAAACAGAAACACAGCAAAATGGCAACAGTTAAACTTATCCTTCATTAGTTGTTCATAAAATGCCACGCTAATATATTTCTTCCGCCTCCCTATCTCTGGAGTATTCACTTGGTCTACAATATATTCTGGTTTTTTAGGAGAAGGATTTATTCCTCCCACCATGTTTGATGCTGCCTGGGCTTCCTTGGCATGTAAAGTTTTCTTTGGTACAGTTTAGGCCATTTCTGTTCTGTCTGTATTGTTTACTGATGGTTCTTTTTCTTTATGAAGCTATTAATTATTTGTAGACTTAAAGCCTAAAATTATGAGGAAGAGAAAGTCATGCTATCAGATGTCTTTCCTGGTCCTGTGCAGTGAGAAATTTCACCCTCCCAAAAGTTCTTCAAGTCCTTTCTTGTCTGCAGCACAATGCCGTAGGGCTCTTGTCTGACTGCCACCTCCTCTCCTAAAGTCCACTATTATCCTCAGTGGTCAGCAATGAGGTCAGTGTCCAGCTTCCACAATAGATGCAATTTCTCTTGAAGGGTGGTACAGGCAGCTCCCTTCCCATTCTCAGTGTGTCTTCTCTAGTCATTTGCAGCCTGGGGCATTCTCTTGCCTGAGTACAACCCACCTCTCCTAAAGTCTATTGTTGTCCTAAGTGGTCTGTAATGTGGCCTGTGAACTGCTCTTCCAACAGATGCAGTTTGTCTTCATTGGAGGCACTGGCAATTCCACACTCACAATCTTTTAGGACACCAGTCACTGCTCACCGAAACAGGAATGAGAACTTTTTCTTTATGGGTTGTTATAGTTGAAAGTTTTTTGTTGTTATTAGATCTATTTTATTGTTGTTGTTGAATAAAATTTGTCTTTTAGACTGGTTTACTTACAAAGTTTGTATACATTGTTTTCACGCTGGATCTTTCCCCTTTACTCACCTCTCATTCCACCCATCAAGGTTAAACCCCCTTCCCTCAATCTTCAACCCTCTACCTCTCCTGCTCACCTTGGATCCTCATACACATTCTACAATAATGGTCCTTAGCGGACTGAGCTAATTTTAGTGTAATGCTCTCCAGTCCCTCTTAAGTTAGGAAGTAATTTATAAAATCACTGTGGTCCATCGTGTGATTGTACCAAAATTTCTCAAAACATTCCATTGTGCTTGACATTTGAGAGATGTATTGCAATGGGAAAGTCTGCTGTTAGGGACTTCTATAAAGTATTGAACAGCAATGGTGTCTCTCTGGAGACTAAGATGTGTCTGATACAGGCTATATAGTCTTTACAATCACTTATGCATCAGAGAGTTGGACAATGACTAGGGAGGATAGAAGGAGAATTGATGCCTTTGAGCTTTGGTGTTGGAGAAGAGTGTTGAGGGTACCATGGACTACTAGGAAAACAAACAGATTCATCCTTGAGAGAGTTAAACCGGGGCCTTAATGAGTAACTCAGCCTTCCAAATTATAAAGCTTCCTCTAAACTATGTCTATTCAGTTTATGGTAGAGCAATTCTTATAGGAGTCCAAAAATAACACTCGGCTGAACGCACATGGTCTGGATAAGCTATATGGTGTATAACTGGCAGAGATACAGAAGAATCATTTGCTCTGATTTCACCACTCACTAAATGGACCAAAGCTGGTGGTCTAAATTGAAAGTAATAGAAGAAATATTTTGCAGTGGCTCTGCTCCAAAGAGTGTAAGACGGATTCACTGAACAGTTTAAGCACTAGACAATTACACTTCAAAATTCAGTTACTGTATTTCAGAGCTGTCTGTGAAATTTATATATTGCATTACCTCAACATAATAAACGAATGAAGTAACAATTTGTATAGCTAATTAAACCACTGTTATTGGTACTTTGTTAAAAACGCTGTCGCTTACTCAAAAATGTGACTACATCAATTTTATTCTGATATAGCTAAGTGGTCCTCCATTTGACAATTTCATATTTAGACTACAAATTACTGTATACACTTGATACTCTAATGCTATGTGACTGCAATTGTGAAAGTTATGTGTCAAGTTAGTCATATTTTTAGTACTTATTTAAGGATATAATGCAGCATGTATTCTCTTTAATGATGTAAATAGTGATTATTCATTATTTCATATAAAGGTATATGTTTCATCACACTCTAATCCAGTCATAGCACTGATCCATAATCAGAAAGGGAGTCTCCTAACAGACATGGTCAGAACAGAATATAGCTAAGCTTTCAGGCAAAGCTTTCTAGCTGTGCACTTTCTAGCTGTGCACCCAGTATGTATTTATGCCCGATTTGATCTATGATTGGCCTTGACTCATTATCTTGTCATATTTATTGGCAACATTAAAGAAGACTTGAAGTACTTATTGAATAAAGAAAAAGATATGAAATAAATTAATAAAAAAGACTATGAATAAAGCATCAGTATGAATGATACCACAACAAAAGGAAAACAAAAAATCATCACATTTGGCCAGTAAGTAATATTATAATAAATAGAGACAATATTGAAATTGTAGAAGATCTCATTTTACTCAGTTTAATAATCAATTCCCATGTAAACAATAATTCAAATGACTTATTACATTCAGCATCTGCTAGCAATGATCTCTTTAGAATGTTGTAGAGTAAAAATAATCAACTTTTGTACGAAAGTAATCTTGACCCAAATCATGGAATTTTAATTTGCTCAAACTCATGAAATCTGAATGCCCACCACAATAAAAATGTATAGAAGAGTTAATGCATTTGAACTATGATGCTGGCATCTCACCATCAAGAAAACAAAAAATACTAGCCACTGGACCCATAATAAACAATATCATGACAAATGGAGAAAAGGTTGAAACTGTCAATTACTTCATCTTAGATCCACAATCTATAAACTTTGGACTAAGAGTCAGGAGATTAGGATATTTATTGCATTGGGAAAATCTATACTCAGAGATCTCTCCCAATTACTGGGCAGCAATGATGTATGTTTAAAGACTAAGGTGTGCTTGATTTAAGAGATAGTCTTTTTGGTTATTTGCTATGCCTTTGTGTCCTGGACAATGTATAAGGATCACAGAAAAAGAATTAACACCTTTGAGTTGTGGTTCTGGAGAAGAGTACTAAATAGCCTTTAGACTACAAAGAAACCCCTCACAGATATGTATTGGAAAAGATGCAACTTAAGTGCTCATTTGAGACAAGCATGGTGAAGTTTTGTTTCACAGACTTTGAGCAAGTTGGTTATTATTGTTCTTAAGTGTCATCAAATGGAATACTACAAATAGGAACCTAGGAACAACAAATCTTTACCCTGTGCTATCCAACTCCCTTAAATCTATTCCTGCAGTCACTGTGTCAATTTGCCTAGTTGAGGGTCTTCCTCTCTTTTTCCAACCCTCCACTTTTTCAGGCATTATGTCCTGCTCCAGTGAATAGCTTCTACCAGCACCATGAGCAAAATATGTGAGATAAAGCATCTTCATCCTTGCCTCCAAGGAGCACTCTGGCTGCACCTTCTCCAAGACACTTATAATAAGGATTCTTATTTCTTGATGTTGAGTTGCAATCTATACTGAAAGCTATAATCTTTGATCTTTTTCACTAACAGTGAAAATATTATTATTATTTTCAAGGTTTTTATTAAGGATTTTGGAGAAAATCCAGGTGCTATTAACAGAATAGAATTAAACTATTAAAATGGATTGTTTTAAAAATAAATCTGTTTTCTATTAAAAATGTTAAAAAAGTTTAGTGAAAAAAACAAATCCTGTGTCATCATCAGACTACCCTTTTTTTCCATTCCCTTTGGTTTTTCTCAGCTGAAGCAGCAGAAGTAGAGGGGTGGGCTTTCCAAGCAGCACAGCTCTTGTCTCAGGGCAGGATCACACGCACCACATTTCCAATGACACTCCCAATGCTCCCAGTTGCCCAAGGCTTTTGCAAAGAGACCAGACCAGAAAATTTCAGCATTTATACTACCTGCCTTAATGAGGACATTGATTTCAATCTTCATGGAGGTCACCTTGTTATTTTGCAATATGAGGACCTAGTAGATGCAGGAGTGTTTAGAAACAGAGGCCATGACATGATAATACTAAGCTGAAGGCTGCCTGTGGGGATGCTAGTCACCAGAACAGAAGGCCTCCCTCCAATGTGGTCTTAGATGCTTAGGAAGAATAGAGTACCGTAGTGGCAATTGAGGAAAGAGGTTTAAGCTAGATTTAGAAGAGACCATTCTTGTTGTTGTAAAGTCAGAAACAATCCATAGAGGACCCTCCAGGAGGTATTCAGAGTCATTTAATTACATGGGAGGAGACTTACCATGTTTCTCTGTGCAACAGCTGGTGGATTTGAAACTGCACACCTTTATATTAGCAGCACAAATCCTTACCTCTAAGCCACAGGACAGTGACACTAGGAATATCATTGGTGATGTCAGATGGATCCTATTTGACAGCAAAAAATACCAGAGGGATGTTTATATGTGTTGTATTGCCTATGACAAATAATTTTACTATGTTGATCTTAAACTATGGTTAACTTTGAATTGAGTGAGAATCCCAGAACACTTAATTGTGTTCATGTGGAACTTACGTTTAGACAATGGAGTTATTATGTCAATAGAGCAAGGTAATACTGAATGGTTTAAAATCAAGAAAAACATAAGTCAGAGATATATCCTTTCTCCATACCAGTCCAATATGTTGTTGTTGTTATGTGCCGTATCATTAACTATGACTGATAGCAACTCTATGCACAAGAGTTCTGAACCCTACTCTATCCTGAGCTAATATCACTGTCTCTGACACACCTACTCTCATTACCCCAGTTATTGTGTCACTCTATCTCCTCTGGGATCTTCTTCATTGCTGTCCTTCAATCCTTCGAAGAATGATATCCTTCTCCGAAGACTGGTCCCTACTTCCTACATATGTATGCTGAGCAAAAACTGAGATGCTGGACTCCATGATGAAACTGTGGCATCAGAACTATAGACAAACTCATCAACAAACTTCTTTATACTTATGATATAATCTTGCTTACTGAAAGTTAAGAGGACTTGAAATTTTTGCTTCAGAAATCAATGACTACAGCCTTATTCTTGTGGATTTGATTTCATCTCCTTTAGTTTCATTTTCAACTTGCATATGAGTAGTTGATGGTCTGTTTAACAATCAGCATCTGACCTTGTTTTCACAAGTGATGTTGAGCTTGTCCAATGATTTGTTCCACAGATGGGATCAATCTGATTCTTGTGCAGTAAAAGATATGTTTCAATGGATACATAATTAATTGTTCAAAATTCTATCATTAAATTTCCAGACTTATTTCTATCACCATGGCCATATTTTCGAATCACTGATCTTTTCGCTGTTCCCAATTTTTGCATTCCCGTTACCTACTATTTTTCTGTGGCCTGTGAGCTATTGTATTTTGGCCACAGTAGAGCAATAAGATAGGTGCTGAGATGAGTAGAAGGAAGTTTGGGAGCACGAGGGGGTTCTAACGTCATGGAAATTGATTTTGTATTATTGATGTTATTGATGGGGGCAATTCTCCTTTGTGGAATTAGTAGAGTCCGGACATTGCTGTCCCCACACAGCTCTTTCTATTTTTACACATGGACTGTTAGAAGGAAAAAAAATAACAACAAGAAATAAACAAAACATAATAACAAATATGTTCTGGAGAAAGTGTAGACAAGGAGCTCTTTTGAAACAAAAAAGTGAAAATTTTGTCTCAAATATTTTGTGCATGCTAATATCATGCTTGGAAAGGTGGAGGGTCAATGAGGAAAACCCTCAACTAGATGAACTGACACAGTGGCTGTGACGATGACCACAAGCATATCTTATATAATAATGAGGGCAGAGGATAGAGCTATGTTCAGATTCACTGTTCATGGTATTGCTATTAGTCATTGTAGACTGAAAGGCACCTAACAAAAACTAACAGATCATGACAGATAATTTACCAATTCTCTACTTCTGAAGCAGGTATATGAACACCCATGTTTATCACAGCTCTGTTCACAATAGCAAGGAGTTGGAAACAACCCAGGTGTCCATCAACAAACAAATGGATAGAGAAGCTGTGGTATATTCACACAATGGAATACTATGCTGCATTGAAAAACAAGGAACTCATTCAATATTATTCAAAATGGGTGAGCCTGGAGGACATTATGCTGAGTGAAATATCTCAGTCGCAAAAGGACAAATATTGCATGGTGCCACTGCTGTAAAATAGGTCTGATATCAGGGTGGGGGTAAGACTGAGAAAAACTGGATAAATTATGTGTACTGCACTGAAACGTATAAGAGACTGAATAAAAACGTCTGATAGGGTATTACGGTTATCACAAGAGTCCACAATTAAGGTTGCATAGTGGAATGTACTTGGGGTGGTGGGAGGGGTGCGGGGGGATTGTGTACCAGGGAGGGAGTCTTTATTTCACTTTTGAAAGAGAGGAGCGAACTGGTGGGTGGGGAGAGAGGGCTGGGTGGGAAGAGAAGTGCAGCAATGAATGATTGAAAATCCAAATTCTCTGTAAATGTTCATTAAAATTATTTTTTAAAAAGTTCCAATAATTGTTACCTATAATATGTTGTTGGCTTTAGTTGCTGTCAAGTTGAGTAGGACTTATAGCAACTCTATGAACAAAAGACTTGAATACTGTTCTATCTTGCTTTATCCTCTGACTTCTTGACACATGAGTCCATTGTAGTAGCCACTATGTCAATCCACCTTGGTGAGGATCTTCCTCTCCTTCATTGACCCTTCACTCTTACCAGCATCATAAAATTCCCCAAGAACAGCCCTTGCTAGCAACATGCCCAAAGTATATGAGATGAAACCTCATCATTCTTGCCTCCAAAGAGCACTCCAAATGCAGCCTCTCTAAGAAGTATCTGTTTATTCTCTTGGTTACCCATGGGATGCTCAGTGCTTTTCTAAAACACCACATCTCAAAGGCATCAATGCTTTTGCTATCATCTTTACTCATTGCCTAGCTCATTAAGTTGTGCCAATAAATCTGGAGAATAACCAGCTGGCCCACTGACTGGAAAAGATCGCTATTTGTTCCCATTCCAAAGAAAGGTGACCCAACAGAGTGTGGAAATTATCGAACAATATCATCAATATCACATACAAGCAAGATTCTGCTGAAAATGATCCAAAAACATTTGAAACAATATGCAGGCTGGATTTAGAAGAGGTCATGGTACTAGGCATATTATAGCTAATGTTAGATGGATCTGAGCAGAAAGCAAAGAATGCCAGAAGAATGTCTATCTGTGCTTCATTGACTATGCAAAGGCTTTTTACTGTGTGGATCACAACAAGCTGTGGTTGACTCTGAGAAGAATGGGAATCTCAGAACATTTGATTGTGCTAATGCGAAACTTATACTTGGACCAAGAGGCAGTTGTCAGAACAGAGCAAGGAGACACTACATGGTTCAAAATCAAGAAGGGGGTTCGTCAGGGATGTATTCTGTCTCCATACCTTTTCAATCTATATGCAGAACAGATCATTTGAAACGCTGGACTATACGAAGATGAATGTGATGTCAGGATTGGTGGAAGAATCATCAACAACCTGCGTTATGCAGATGACACAACCCTGCTTGCTGAAACTGAGGAGGACCTGAAGCGTTTGCTGCAGAAG
>NW_006400142.1:591105-592683 GCF_000299155.1 Elephantulus edwardii
CCTTTGAGCTGTGGTGCTGGAGAAGAGTGTTGAATATACCACGGACTGCTAGGAGAACAAACAGGTTTGTCCTGGAGAGGGTGAAGCCAGAATGCTCCTTGGAGTCAAGGATTCTGAAGTTTTCTCTGACATATTTTGGGCATGTTGCAAGGAGGGACTGGTCCTTGGAGAGGGACATCATGTTTGGCAGAGTGGAGGGCCGGCGAAGGAGAGGAGGAGCTTTGATGAGATGGATCGATTCTGTGACTGAAGAGGTGGGGATAAAGGCATTTGAGATGGCTAAGTTGGCACAGGATAGAAGAGCGTATAGAGCTCTTGTACACAGGGTTGCTATAAGTCACAAGAGACTCGATGGCACATCGCAACAACAACAGCTCTCAAATGCATAGGAAGTACTTGGAAAGACTATGGCCTGAATCAGGCTCACCTTAGTCTTTAAACTGACATCATTACACCTAATAATTTGGTGAGGTCTCTAATTGAAGATTTTCCTGGTACGTTTCCTTAGTTCCTAACTGCTGGTACCAAGTGTGTTAATTGTTGATCCAAGTAAGATGGAGCTGTTGACAGTTCCAATCTCCTCTCCATCCATCTTGATGCTGCATATCAGTTCAATGGTTAGAATCTTTGTTTTCTTGACATTGAGGGGAAATCCATACCAAAGGCTGCATTCTTTGGTCTTCTCCAAAAACTGCTTCAATCCTCCTCACTTTCAGTAAGCAAGGTTGTGTCATCTATATCATGCAGGTTAGTGATGATTCTTCCTCCAAACCTGATGCCACACTCCTCCTCGGAGAGTCCCTCTTCTTGGATAATCTGCTCACCATACAGATTTAATAGGTATGGATATAGAGAGTACAAGCCTGGTGTACTTCCTTCTCAATTCCACACAAATATAAGCCCAATGTTGCAATATTGAAAGATGCTGTGGACAATGTATTGAATGATCCAGAAAGCATCAAAAGAAGTTGGAGGGAATATACAGAATTATTGCACCAGAAAGAATTGATTGACACTGAAAATTTCAGGAAGTACCAATGGTAATGGAAGATGAAGTAAAACCTGCATTTAAGGCATTGGCAAAAAATAAGGCCCTACAAAATGATAGGACACCAATTAACTTTTTTCTATTAAAAGATGCAGACTTTGGTGTGGTCACCGATCTATGCCAGGAAATGTGGAGGACAGCTATCTGGCCATTGAGCTGGAAGAGGTCCATATTTGTTCCCATTCCCAAGAAAGGTGATTCAACTGAATGTAGAAATTATTGAACAGTATCACTGATAACATATGGAAGCAAAATACTTCTGAAAATCATTAAAAAACAGGTAGAACAGTACATAAATAGGACACTGTCAGAAATTCAAACAGGAATTAGAAGAGGGGATAACATTACTGATATCAGATGGGGATAACATTACTGATATCAGATGGATCCTGGCTATAACTAAGTTATACCAGACAAATATTTTTTATGATCTATTTGAAAATTGCACTGGAGCGCAGAGAAGCCAAAGCACAGGGAAGAATTCAAGATACTAAAGAGTTGAATAGAAGATTTCAAAAGGCAGCACGGGA
>NW_006400142.1:594068-594678 GCF_000299155.1 Elephantulus edwardii
GGATAATTGGGATGGGAGTGTCAGAGACAGTGCGATTGGCACAGGACAGAGCAGAGTTTAGGGCTGCTGTACATAGGGTCGCTATGAGTCGCAGGTGACTCGACGGCACATAACAACAACAACAACATTTACTGTGTAAAGGCATTTGACTGTGTGGATCATAACAAGTTGTGACTAACATTGAGAAGTATGAGAGTCCCAGAGCACTTGATTGTGCTCAGGTGGAACTTATACTTGAACCAGGTAGTTGTGCAAAGAGAGCACAGAATCACTGCATAGTGTGGAATTTGGTAGGGAGTGTACCAGTGTTTAAATAAAACAGGAGTAAGTTTTTCTGTTAAATTTCACTGAGTTTATTTTAAAATTATATTTTCAGTTCCAGTATTTGCTGCAGTTATTGATAACATAAAATTTAAGTGCTTATTTCTAACATAGTTATGTTGTTGTTGTTGTTATGTGCCGTCGAGTCGTTTACGACTCATAGCGACCCTATGCACAACAGCCCTAAACCCTGTTCTATCCTGTGCCAACTGCACCGCCTCTGACACACCCATCCCGATTACCCCAGTCACCGAATCAATCCATCTCATAGAGGGTCTTCCCCTCCTGC
>NW_006400142.1:595010-596529 GCF_000299155.1 Elephantulus edwardii
TTCCTGACTGCTGGTGCCAAGAGTGTTGACTGTGGAGCCGAGCAAACTGAAGCTGTGAACACTCTCAATCTCTTTGTAATCCATACTGATGCTGCCAATTGCTCCAGTGGTGAGAATCTGTCTTCTTGACATTGAGCCTCAGTCCATACTGAAGGCTGCAGTCCTTGACCCTTCACAGCAAGTGCATGATGTCCTCCTCTGTTATACTACCGTAATAATTTATAACAATTTATATTAAAATAATATATACTTTTCCCATCAGTATTAATCCAATAATTATGATCATTCCATAAAAAGTGAAAAGATACATTAATTGCAGATTAATTGTTGGAAATTGCATACTTTGTAATGTAAAAATATATAGTTAGTAGGCTAATCTGATAAACCTTCTGAACAAAATAGGGATTTCAATCAATTATTTAACAGACAAAGAGAAATAACTTTTACAGATAAATAAGTCTTCAAAAGTATATCAAGTGAAAGGGATGTCAGAATATATAAAATTTGAAATGAACAAGTTGTGCATGAAGGACAGTATTTTCCACTAAATATCATAAGGAAAATTAATCAGAAACAAAACCACTGAACCAACCAACCCAGTTAGGGAAATTATTAACATATTATAAAATGTAAATTTAAGGAACATATGTTTTAAAATGGAGATACATTTAAAACAACATATATATTTAATTCTGCAACCAACTAAATGAAAGATTTGATTGTAGAAATATAATTAGAGATTGGAGTAGATAATAGACACAGAAAAATTAGCTATTGGAACATAATAGTAATTTTAATAATTTCTTAAACTTCATAAATCCCAGCAGCTACCTACTTCCTTCAGTGTCTCAGTAAATCAACTAGCATTAGTTTCAATAAAATAAACAAATAAAAATGAAACACAAATTCTGTATATTGAATTCAAGTCTAGAGGAATTGTACTTTTAACAGTGTAGTAAAGGTCTCCAATGGGTGAAAGTAGTCCTTTGCTTAATTAAAAAAAATAACTAATATATTTCCGCTATAAATGTCCATTCTTAAGGGACTATGCACACAATTTTTATTTCTTAACCCACTGACAATTCTATAGTGTCTTCTAAAACTCAAGACCAGTGTAAAAAATTATCATTGGTACAGGGACAACCATAGGGTAGAGGGACAGTGCAGGAGAGGAAGATTCTGAATGAGATGGACTTATTTCTTATTATGTCTAACACAAAATACCCCTTTGAGGATGTTTCTACTCTACTGTTGGGTTCAATAATTCACAGAAATGTAACACAGAAACCACAGACTCATAATTTTGAAGTTTATTAATTAACAGGAGAATATTCAAGTTAAACAAAAGCTCTGTTGGCTTAGTAGTAAGGAGTTGCTCTGCCAGCACAAAGACATGTGGTTCAAATCCAATCCTCCACCTGCTCTGTAGGAGAAAGATGGACAACCTCCTTCATGTGATTTACATGAGATCCAGCAAAGAGTCATTGCTCAGTTGGTGGTGGTGGTTGTTGTTATGTGC
>NW_006400142.1:596960-600160 GCF_000299155.1 Elephantulus edwardii
GGCCTGTATCAGACGCACCTTAGTCTCCAGAGTGACACCATTGCTCTTCAGTACTTTGGAGAGGTCCCTAACAGCAGACTTTCCCATTGTAATATGTTTTTTGATTTCCTGGCTACTGGTGTCAAGATTTGGTGGTATGTGACAATAACAACAACAACAATAATAACAACATTCAGGTTAGAAACAGGAATCAGTACTTCAGTGTTGTTAAGTCCCCTCAAGTCGAATACAACTCATAGTGACCGTATGAGCAATAGATCTGAACTCTGTCCTACCTTGACACAATCCCTGTCATCTTGACATATTCAAGCCCACTAACCACAGAAAATGCGTTAAAAATTCTTGTTGAGAGTCTTCTTCTCCTTTGTTGACCATCCACTTTTTCCAGCATGATGTTCTTTTCCAAGAAATAACCTCATGTAACAACCTATCCAAAATATGTGAAATGAAGTTTGGCCATCTTTGCCTCCAAGGAACATTCTGATTGCACTTTTTTTCAAGACATAGTTTTTTGTTCTTTGGATAATTCATGGAATATTCAGTACTCTTGTCTGACTTAATTAACTAAATATTTAAGTTGATTCCTGCTATTCTTATACTTGCCCAGCTCTCAGATACATAGCAAGTGATTTGAAAGATTGTGGCTCAAATCAGTTGAAACTTAGTTTCTAAGCCAACATCATTGCTCTTCAGGACATTGGAGTAATCCCTGACTTTCCTCAAAGCTATATATCTCCCAGTCTTTTGACTACTGGTATCAAAAATGCTAACTGTGGATCCAGGCAATATGATATTGTTTATAATTTCAGTGTTTTCTCCATCAAACCTGATGTGGTCTATTGTTCCAGTAGTGAGTTGTGTTTTCATTGGGTTTTTCTTTGTTTTTTCTTGATGTTGAAATGCAGTCCATACTGATGATTGTAGTCCATGATCCTCTGCAGCAAATATTTCAAGTTCTCACAGTCAGCAAGTAAGCCTGCTGCCAAACTTGTAGATGTCATTGTTCCATCTACGTAATGTAAGTTATTGATAAACTCCCTCCAATACTCTTCTTCATAAAGTCCAGCTTCTCAAATGATATGCATGCTACACAGATTGACTAACTATGGTGAAAGCATGCAAACGTGATGCACACTTTGCCTGATTAGAAACCATACACTGTTCCTTGCACTGTTTGGGCAACAGTTTATTGATCTAGGTATAGATTTCATGTAAGCATAAGTAAGAGTTCTAGAATTCCCATTCTTCTCAAATTTAGCAATATTTTTTATGATCCATACAGCCAAATATCTTTGCATAGTCAATAAAACACAGATAGGCATTCTTATAGCATTCTGTACTTTCAGTCAGGATCCATCTGACTTTAGCAATAAAATTCCTGGTGCTACAGCCTCTTTTAAACCCAGCCTGGACTTCTGGCGGTTCTCTGTCAAAGCAGTGTTTTAATGGTTTTGGGATGCTCTTCAACAATAGTGTGTTCTCATATGACATTAATGAAATTGATAATTTCCAAATTCTGTTGGATCACCTTTCTTTGGTATTGGAACAAATATTGATCTCTTTCAATCAATCAGACATTTAGCTGTCCTACAAATTTACAGGCATAATCTGGTAAGCACATCTAGGGCTGCATTTTTTACTTAGAACAAGTAAGTGGGTATCTCATCAATTCCTAGGACCTTTATTATTTGTTTGTTTCTAATGCCTTCATTGAAACTTTAAATTCTTCTTTCATCTCCATTGCATCTCTGTCATATGCTGTTTGCTGTTATATGTCATCAAGTCAACTATGACTCATAGTGACCCTATAGATAAAGCTCTGATTCTTGCTCTATCTTATGTCATTCTCACTGTCTCTGACACATCTATCTTCATTACCCTAGTTATTTTGTCAATCCATCTAATCCAGAGTCTTCCTCTCCTATGTCCATATAAGCATGATATCCTTCTCTAAGGACTGCTCCGACCTGGCAACATGCCCAAAGTATGTGAGATAAAGCTTCAAAATCCTTGCCTCCAACGTGCAGGCCTGGATCAGGAGCATCTTGGTCTCTGTACCAGCATCATTGCTATTCAGTACTTTGGAGAGGCTTCTGACAACAAACTTCTCCAATGCAATTCGTCTTTTAATTTCCTGGTTGCTGGTATCTAAAGTATTGATTGGGGAGCCAAGCAAACTAAAGCTGTTAATTATCTCAATCTCTTCACCATCTATTATGACACTGCCAATTGGTGATTTGCCCACTGGTGAGAATCTTTGTTTTCTTCATGTTGAGCTTCAATTCATATTGAAGGCTAAAGTCTTTGACTTTCTACAGCAAGTGAGTCAGGTCCTCTTCTGCTTTAGCAAGGAGGGTTGTGTCATCTGCATAATGCAGATCATTGATGAGTCTTCCTCCAATCCTGATGCCACGTTTCTCCTCACAGAGCCCAGCCTCTTGGATAATCTGTTCTGTATATATATGAAAATATATGGAGATAGGACACATCCCTGGCATATAACTTTCCAAATTTTGAACTGTACAATGTTTCCCTGCTCTGCTCTGACTACTGCCAACTGGCCTAAGTATAGGTTTCACATAAGCATGATCAATTGTTCTGAGATCCCTATTTTTCTCAGGTTGGATAATGGGAAAGAAGTATTGAATGGAATAGGTGGAAGAAAAGAGGAAAGCTGGTGAAGTAAGGAAATAGGGAGGTCGGGACACACATGTGAAGGGTGGGGACAACACTGACTCTATTAGTTATTTCTACAATTGGTGAAATATCTTTCACCTGCTCTTTTCTGCAAAATATTTGTCAGATACTGTTCTAAATCTGAGCATTAAAGCTGAGACACACTAGGAAGAAGGATTGACCATCTACTTCAGAAATAGCTGGCATTTGAAAACCCTGTGTACTAAGCACTGCTAATCCAAAAGTTTATAAAACCCACATAACACCTCTGTAGAAGCAGTCTGTCAAAACACTTTTGTAAAGTTTACAGACAATAAAATTCTATACCTCATGTTATCTCTCTAATACATAAAGTTATCATAAGTTGAGGACTGACTCAGTAACAAGTAAAAATTATAAATACCATAACTGTAAATAAATGTTATTGTTGGTGGTGGTGATTGCTATTGAGTTGAGCACAATTCATAGTGTCATTATGAACAAAAAGTCTAAAACCTCTCTATAAGAATAGCCATTTCTCAAAG
>NW_006400142.1:603130-604764 GCF_000299155.1 Elephantulus edwardii
ACGGCACATAACAACAATAACAACAACAACAACATTTTGAGAAAATAACTAACATATTCAAATTATTAATAGAACTATGGAAATAAAATCAAACCTCAATATTTCTAACCCTCGGTTTACATTTCTAATTACTGTGAAATATTATAAATATCACATGAAAGTAAAAGTTTGCTGAAGATAGTTTAAAAGAGCTAACATATTGCACCAAGAAAGATCAGGCATAAATTCAGGATGGATTAAGAAATCTATGGCACTAATAACACATCATTCTGGGCTGGAAGGGGAAAAAAGAATGGTAGAAGGATGTCTACTTGTGTGTTATTTACTATGCATAGGTATTAGACTGTGTGGAACATAAAAAAAATTATGGCTGAAATTGACATGAATAGAAATCCCAGAATAGTTAATTGTGTTCTCTTTGAAATCTATGTTGTTGTTGATTACCACTGAGTTGTGCATGACTTACAGCAACCCCATGGACAAAAGACCTGAGGTGTTTCTGTAACTATTGTTTCGCCAAGTTCATAGAGTTTCCAGAGGCATGTGGTTTAGGAAGTAGATGCCACTCCTGCTTCCCAACCTGTCTTAAAGGTGGTAACTCCACTGAACACTGTCCACCATGGACAGCCATTATGGCATTTGAGAGTCCAGTGGTACAAGGTTCAGCATCAGAGTAAACCCAGATTACCTCAGCACAGCAAATTGACAGGAGAGTGCTGTATGACTTAGAAGAATGTTCCTCCAAAATATTGTAGCAAAGAATTAAAAGATAATCCCTCAGATCCCATAAGGGCCCTCCTGGAGTTTGTATTGACTCTAAACAAAAGGTTTTAGTAATAAGAAAAAGAAGAAAAACATTCCACAATGACCCTCAACCAAAACAAGAAAGCCAATCTTACAGAGTCCAGTCGCTTCACCCAGTTTCCAAAATGGGGACAAGGTCTTGGCCTTAAATGCAAGTGTCCTGCTGGAGGTCTTACTGACTCTAAACCAGAGGCGTAAGCAATGAAACAATCCACACAGGTCAGCAACCAAAACAAGAATGCCATCATACAGTGTCAAGTCAATGGAAGTCCAACATAGAAGACAAGGGCTTGGCAATGTATATTGTTGTTGTTAAGTGCCATCTAGTACTGACACCATAAGCAAGATTTTAACCTCTTTCTATATCTATTGTCCTTTCTCTAAGTCCATGGAATTTCCACAGGCATGTTTAGGAATTGGGTGCCACTCCTGCTTCCAACCCTGTTTTAATTTGTTAGCTAATCTGATATTGGCAACCATGTGTAACCTTTATGGCACTTGACAGACCAATGGCACAACATTTAGTATCACAACAATTCAGTTACCTCAATACAGAGAAATAACAGAAAAGTGTTGTACCACTTAGGCATGTTCAATTCAAAAACAATGACAACCAGGCTAGAAGACCTGTGGTCCTTAGGCCCAAATGAATTTTAAAAGGCTGCAGGCCCCACTTTAAGCTCTCATTGGTTCCCAGCAAAAAGCTTCAGGCCAGCCAAAGATGACTCCATGACTTCCCACACCAACACAGAAATACCAAATAGCTGTGTTATGAACAAAGCAAGGGAAAATAGAATGGTTTAAAAATAAAGAAAAATGGTGTGAGGGCT
>NW_006400142.1:605364-607453 GCF_000299155.1 Elephantulus edwardii
GCTGAGTGAAATATCTCAGTCACAAAATGATAAATACTGCATGGTGCCACTGCTGTAAAACAGGACTAACATCGGGGTTGGGAGGGGACTGAGAAAGATGGGTTCAATAATGTATACTGCATTTACACAAATGAGGGAGAAAACTATCTAAAAGTGATATGTGAGTAGGTATTTTTGTCATGACAGGATTCCAGAGCAAAGGCTGCATAGTGGAATGGACCTATGGAAGGGTTGGTAAAACAATGAAAGAATTTTTATTTTACTTTTCCAAGAGGGTAGTGTACTAGGGGGGAGGGCTGGGAGGGCAGAAAAATGCAACAATGAATGAATAGAAATCCAAAGTCTATATATATACATTTTTACTGAAATGAATAATAAATTTTAAACAAATCTGAAACTAAAAATAAAAAAAAGAAGTTAAAACATCTGATCCTGACATTAAGATCTTTTCCAAGTTGATCCTACCCATTTCTCATCATTGTGAGTTCATTAAATTAAATATAACCCTATTATATCAAACAAATGAAATGGGTTTTTATTGTACTAGACGTATATTTTCCTTTCTATCACTAAAAGTCTATTTTTCACCTTGTGGAAATTCTACTCACCCATTTAAATTCTACCTTGACCTTATTTCTTTTTTCTCTTTCCCATGATTCCTCTCTCAAAAACAAAGAACTTATTTTCCATTAGTCCATCATTCATAATAAAATCATAATTCTGAATTTTATAAGAGTGGTGTTAAGAAATGCCTGGAGGTTGTTTTGTATGTTGTTTGTTTGTTTGTTTCCCTTGAAAATCACATGTATTTTGGAGAACGAAAAAAAAAAGACAATAACAAAATCAAGAAATCAAAAATATTCTCCGCAGATCAATAGGCAACATCATGCTGGATACAGAAGAGGTGAAATTGTCAATTATTTCACTTTCGTTTGATCCATGATCAATACCATTGAGACAAGCAGCCTGGAAATCAAAAGATGTGCTGCATTGGGAATGTTAGCTGGTAGGAATCTCTCTAAAGTACTGAAGAGCAAAGATGTCAGTTTGAAGACTATGGTGCTCCTCACCCAAACCATAATATTTCAACTACTTGCTACGCATCTGAAACTTGGACAATGAATAAGATTGACAGTAGATAGCTCTGAGTTATGCTATTTGAAAACAGTGCTGAACATCCCATGGACGGTCAAAAGAAGAAACAAGTATGTCTTAGAAAAGGTGCATGAAGCGTGCAACTTGGAGGCAAGGATAGTGATAGTTATCGAGGTCCTGCCCTGATATCGAAACAGTTCCGCCAAGAGAAGGGACGAAGATTAAATGAAGATGCATTGATCCAGAATCCAGAATCCCCTCTCTTTATTATCTCTAAAAAGACTTATATAGGTTTTCGAAGAACACACCTGCAGAGGTAATCACATTATCTCATTTAGGTATCCGTTCGAGATGGTTCTAGCCAGGATGGAATCAGTTCTGCGGGTTTTACAAATGTAGTGCTAATCTTGCCTCGCAAGTAATCCAGGCCTCTGACAGATAGTCTTATATACTTTGAATATGTTGTTTGAAGGGGTCAGTCCTTGGACAAGGACATGGTGTGTGGGAAGATGGCAAGTCAGCAAAGATAGGGAAGATCTTCAATAAGATGAACTGAACCAATGACTATAACCAACATGTCAGAGATGATGAGGATGCCACAGAATAAGGTATGGTATAGATCCATTGTTCATTTGGTAGAATGATGTGTAGTCAACTCAAAGTTACTTAATAACATTTCTAAAAATGGGATTAGTCATTTATAAAGTATCTTCTTTTTAAATTTTTTTAAATTTTCATTATTTTTTGTGCATGTACCGTCAAATCAGATCTGACTGGTACAGGAAGAGATTGTCCCTCCTTTCCAGCAGAGCATGTGGTGGATTCAAACTAGGCATCTCTGGGAATACAGTGCAGCTTCTTACCACTAGGCCACCAGAGCTCCCATGAAGTATCTTCTTAATACTGAGATCTGTTATTTAAAAAAAAACAACCCCAAAACAACACCAACACTGGTCTTAATATAGAGAACAAATAGATGAATGGGACCTTCTAA
>NW_006400142.1:608493-613546 GCF_000299155.1 Elephantulus edwardii
GGGGAGAAGGGTGCAACAATGAATGAATGGAATCCCAAAATCTCTGTAGATGTTCATTGAAATGAAAAATAAACAACCTAAATTAAATAAAAAAAATAGAGAGAACAAAGTGACACAGCCATCAAACTCTTAAGACCTAGTAGATGGGACTTAACCAGTAACTTAACTAAGAAAGACTTAAAAATCAGCAACCATAAAGATAATGGCCTAGAATACCTTATACAAAAACATTATCTTTCACAATGGGTCCTTAGAAAGCAAGACTGATTTGAAGCTCTTGAAAGCAGCAGCAATGACAGGTTATAAATTAGTAATGAAGAGATAAAACATAATAACAATAATTGCATAGAAGTTAAATTGTCAACAGAACAATTTCAGAAAAAAAGTTTTGTATTATGAAAATGCCTTTGGTGGTGAGTGTCCTTCCTTTTGCTTTCATAGGTTCGTTCAGTAAGCATATCCCAAGTACTTCTCTGGCTTGGAGATATAAAGTCACAAGGGGTCATTACACCCATTTTAGCAACCAAAGTATGCAGAATAAGCAGTAAACAGAAAATTGAGGGAAAGAGGAATCTCCTTAGAGAATCAAGGTACCAGACAAAACAACAAAAACAGCAAAACCAAAGAAACTAACTTTTATAAGGTACAAATCCTTTATGGAAGAGAAGGGCTCAAGGATTTTTTGGTTTTTGGTGTTGAGGTTTTTTTGGTTTTTTTAATATCTTCTAAATAGTAGTAAGAAAATTATTCTTTTTTTTCAGAATATAGTAACAATAATTTGAATGGATAGAAAGTAAATATAAAGATGTACTTTAAATCTAAGCATGTAAGTAATGACTGCTCTCTCGACTATCAGGAAATCTCATTCTCCTGGTGCATTCATTTCTTAGTCTCATTTCCTACTCAGTCTTGGTCTCAACTCTCTGTGTTTGGATTCTGCACAACTACCTCAGTTCTGTCTTGGTTTCTTTTATCTCTTTTTCTATAGACTTTCTTTGGTCTGTGAATAGTGTACTTGGTTACTATGCTCAGGGGCTAATTAAAAGGTTTTCAGTTTGAAGCTTCCTAGATACACCTTGGAAAAAAATCCTCCAAACACATTTTGACAAATAATTAGTCACTGAAATCCCTGAGGAGTGTAGCTCTATTCTGATATGTCAAGTAGTTGAAGCAGGCTTAAAAGTAATTGGTAAACTATGTTTTCATTTGAGACACAAATTTAAAACCTCTATTATTATGACACCAAAATTTAATTTTCATTCACTTCTATTTTTCTAATGGCAATGCAATGCAAACTAGGATTTTATCAATACAGTACTGAGATATCAAAGTTTATTGTTCAACATTTATTTCCTTCTTCTTCTTGTTATATGCCATTGAGTCACTTGTGGCTCACAGCAATAGCTCTGAAACCCTGTCTATCCTGAGCCAGTCTCACTGTGTTTGACACACCTTTCCCCATTGCCCCAGTTACTGTGTCAACCCATCTCATTCAGGGTCATCCTCACCTGCATAGTCCTTCTACTCCTCTCAGCATGATATCCTTATCCAAGGACTTGTCCCTCCTGGCAACATACCCAAAATATGTGAAGCAGAGCTTCAAAATCTTTACCTCCAAGGAGCAGCTTGGTTCACTCTCTCTAGGGCAGATATATTTGTTCTCTTGGTGGTCATAGATACGGTCAATACTCTTCTCCAGCACCACACCAAAAGGCATTACTTCTTTGTCTGTCATTCAAAAGTAATTTTGAAGACTACAGTCCTTAACCTTCTGTAGCAAACACTTCAGGCAACCCTCAGTTTTGACAAGCAAGGTTGTGTCAGTTGAGTAATGCAGGTTGTTTATGAGTCTTCATCCAATCCTGATGCCACATTCCTGTTCATAAAGCCCACCCTCCTGAATGATCTATTCCACATATAGATTAGAAAGATACAAAGACAGGACACATCCACTCCTTTCTTCATTTTTAACCATGCAGAATTTCTTTGCTCTGCTCTGATGACTGCTTTCTGGTCCAAGTATTGGTTTCACATGAGCAAAATCATGTGTTCTTGTATTCTCATTCTTCTTTAAGTTAGGCACAATTTATCTACGTAGTCAATGAAACACAGATAGAAATTCCTCTGGTAACCTATGCTTTCAGCCAAAATCCACCTAATATTGGTAATAATGTTTCCAGTGCAATGGCCTCTTGTAAACTTGGCTTGTATTTTTGATAGTTCTCTGCTGATGTACTGTTTCAGTCATTTTTTTGTCATCTTTAGCAGGATTTTGCTTGTGTGTGATATTAGTGATACTGTCTAATAATTTCTGTACTCTGTTTGGTCACCTTTCTTTGAAATGGGAATAAAAATGGATCCCTTCCAGTCAGTTGCCTATATCTCCAGATTTTTATTAACTGTATTTTGTTATGACATATTTATTGTATTAAGGAGATAAAATTGGTGTGGGACACAAGCTCTCACCCTACTAGAGGCCTCAGTGTAAGCTCATGGCAGTTCAATGCCATCTTTTTTTGGGAATGCTCATTTTCTGGAGATACTGGAACTAGCTGCACTGCAACTGACCATCTCCATTGATCACTTGTATCTGTAACATTGGCCTGTATCATCCACTATCACAGAAGTCACTTCCTCTGACAGGTCTGAGTCTCTGAGACCTTTCATCAAATGACCAGATGCAAGGATAATAGAGGAGTGGGGCAGGTGAATGAAGGAGGAAAAATTGATGTCAGAAATCATGGAGTAATACAGAAGATAAAACATCTGGGATACTGCTAACTTCCACCTTCTTATAACTGATCTGTTACTAATCTTAGCAGAATGAATTATGGATGCAACTACTAAGTGTTATTTCAACTTGTATTACTGATTCTCTTTAGACTATACTTGAAATTCAGTATTACAGTACACAATATATGCTGGTGAGGATATTATGAGATTGAAGCTCTCATACACTGTGGGCAGGTATTTAATATATGTAACCACTAAAGAAAGCAGTTTGTTATTTCCTTAAAAAACGAAATGGAAATGTCACTTATCCAGTTATTCAATTATTAGTTATATTTAAGAATAATAACTATAACATGAGCAGATATATTGTAGAATTATTCAATAAAAGAAAGAAATAGCAACAATCCAAGTGTCTATCATTAAATAAATGGAGATTATTGTACTCTTGCACAATGGAATACCATGCAACATTGAGAAACAAAATCAAGTTTGTAAGCCACCATGTAACATGGGTGACTGAAGAAGATTTTATGCTGAGTGAATGTCAGTGATAAAAAGTCAAACACTAAAAAAAAAAAGTAAAACACTGTATAAGACTATCATTTCCAAACACTAGACAAAGGTTTATATGCAGAAAGATTCAATCTAATGTGGTTACTAGGGAGGGAAGAGGGGTAAATAATGAATAGATGAAAATATTTATTTGTGGGTGATGGGAAAATCAGTGTAAAATAAATGTATAATCTGACATCACATGTGTTGTAATTGATGTTGTAGAACAAAATATACAGAAAATATTTTTTGAGAAAACAATATGTTTTATAATCTTTCACTCAAATCTCAATGAAATGTGTAGTTTTACTGTTCTAAACCTTGATTTAAACATTAGAATAATTTTCTTTTTCTTTATTGCTTGAAGCTATTCAATAACTTCATAATGCATTTGGAAAAGAATATTAGGAAATTTTGTGTGAAGGGTGTATTGTACGAAGTGGTTTCGGGGACACTACCTAAAGAAGAGAGTGCAGAACAACAAATCTGTTTGGGAAGAGAAAGTGAGCATTGAAAGTAGGCTGGGTAATACATCCACTGATGGTGTTAGAACACATGAGCACATGTCTGTAAGGTTATCTGTTCATGAAAGTCCTTTAAAGGACAATCTCAAGAGTGTATTCCTATACCAATCCCAGTTGACAAGATTACTATTGGAGGTCAAAATAAGTGGAGCAAACAGAAAATATAAATGTTATTGTAGTAGTTGTTATGTGCCGTTGAGTCGCTTGCTACTCATAGCGAACCCATGCACAACAGTCCTAAACCATGCTCTATCCTGTGCAAATAGCACTGTCTCTGGCACACCCATCCCGATTACCCCAGTCACTGAATAAATCCACCTCATAAATTCCCCTCCTGCGCCGTCCCTCCAACCTCCCAAGCATGATGTCCCTCTCCAAGGATCATTCCCTCCTTACAACATGTTCAAAGTATGTTAGACGGAGCCTCAAAACCCTTGCCTCCAAGGATCCACCCGGTTTAACCCTTTCCAGGATGAATCTGTTTGTTTTCCTAGCATTCCATGGTACCCTCAGTACTCTTCTCCAGCACCATAGCACAAAGCATCAATTCTCCTTGTATCCTCCTTAGTCATTGTCCAACTCTCTGATGCATAACAAGTGATAGCAAAGACCATGGCCTGTATCAGACTCACCTTAGTCTCCACAGAGACACCATTGCTCTCCAGTACACTGGAGAGGTTCCTAACAGCAGACTTTCCCATGGCAATATGGCTTTTAATTTCCTGACTACTGGTGCCAAGAGTGTTGGTGGTGGAGCCATGCAAACTAAAGCTGTGAACAATCTCAATCTCTTCACCACCTATTCGGATGCTGCCAATTGGTCCAGTGGTTAGAATCTTTGTCTTCTTGACATTGAGCCTCAATCCATATTAGAGACTGCAGTCTTTGCCCCTTTGCAGCAAGTGCATGAGGTCCTCCTCAGTTTCAGCAAGCAGGGTTCTTTTCGTTTGCATAACTCAGATTGATGATAGATCTCCCACCAGTCCTGACCCCACATTTCTCCTCTAGAGCCCAGCCTCCCAGATAATCTGTTCTGCATACAGGTAGAAAAGGTATGGAGATAGGACACATCCATGGCGTATGTCCTTCCCAATTTTGAACCATGCAGTATTTCCTTGCTCTCTTCTGACAACTGCCTTTTGGTCCAAGTATAGACAGAAATGGAGCTGGAGAGAGAATGATCGAATTTTGCACAATCAATGACTTATTCATAGCAAATACATTTTTTAAGAGACATAAACACA